>NW_024498818.1:519888-771181 GCF_017590055.1 Onychostruthus taczanowskii
AAAATTTTGTTTTTGGGAGGGGGGGGGGGGGGGGGGAGCTGCTGCCCAGCACGGGTACTTAGTGTGGGGACCCTGCAGCCTGGTGTTGGCCACCAGACACTGGGTAACAGTACAGGAGCTCTTCTGTGAGAGCTCAAGGAAAGAAATGCAGGCAGACATGCCTCCGCTGGTGTAAGGGAAGTCAACAGGTTACCAAAATCTAAATCAACTGGAAAAGCAAGTGTGTGCTCAGTACAGGGTCATCAGTGAGCACTGTTGAAAAGGAAGAGAGTACGGGATGTGAAAAAAAGGAACTTTCCATGGATGTCTTACATGGTCCAGAAAATTTTCAGCCAATTTGATGCAATATATTCTGGTCTCAGAATGGCACTGAGATGCTTTTTGTGTAATAATCCCCCTAGCACCGGGTGAGGGCTCCAGTCTGGCACTGATCTGTAATAGCACTCACCTCCTCATTACATTCTCTGAAAGCAGCAGCATCAACTGTGTTTGGAGCAGAGGAGCTGGGGTTTGACTGGGGCTGGCTCCTAGGCAGGGAAAAAGAATTGAGAAGAAGATGAATGAGCTCTTGCAACAAGAACATCTGGCTGTACCTCAGTTTCCTTCTCTTCTAACCTCTCACTATTTTATGTTAATTTCAGTCTGGGTCTTCAAAGACATTGTATCTACTACTTGCTGAGTGCAAGTTAAATTGATTAATATTAGTGAGTTATACATCTTGTATGAAATGAATCAGCAAAAGTGCTTCTTTTATTCTGATGTAGACATCCTGCAGGGACTTAGGAGCCCATTACATTTTGTCAGTGGTTTGTAGCACAGCATTTGTTATACTCAATAGCAAACCTCCTGCATGGTGATGGCACAGGGAAAAGACATTCCAGGCACACAAATGTTGCCTTGGTGGGGAGGAGAATTCCCTGGAAAGCAAACACTGAACAGCAAAGCACACCCTGCGCTCTGGCCAGCCGAGCTGGGAGAACAGAGCCTTGTCTGGAGGGGACTCGTGTCCAAACTTGTCTGGTCTGTCATTCCAAAAGTGAACTTCATGACTACAAAATGAAAATATGTGAAAACATATCTTTGTCATGAAATTGGAGCTTATATAGTGGTGGTTTCTTACAGTTCTTTCCACAAGGTTAAAGAGCTCTTCTGCATTGAACAAGCAGAAAAAGAAGCTCTGAGTGAGTTTATTGGTGTTTACGGAGTCTTTTTTCTCTTTCTTCTACTTCTAATAACGACTGTGAGAAGGCTTCTGGATAAGAGTGTGAAGGCAATGCACTGTGTACTCGGTGGCACGGAGAGCCCGACACCCATCCCACATCCCTGCCAAGTGCTGTCAGGGTTTGGCTACCAAGCTTCCAGCTGATGGCTTTAAAGCTTCCTTACACCCAGCTGTAATTCTGCAGCTATGTCTATAAAACATCTTGTTTATAGCCTATAAGCAGCTGAAGATTAATACAGTTCTCCCTCTTATCCAAGAATCCTTCCTCTGCAATGTTCATTAATTTTCCTGGTGTTGGAATTGCCTTGCATGGTATTACTAGTAGTTTTCATTTCCAGATTCAAACCTACAGCGTTCTAGCTGAATGATTTTGTAAGAGATTCACTCTGAGGAACTGTTTTCATTGAAGATAACATACACTTAAGTAATGTCTCATGTAATAATGATAAAATTTGTACTTTTCCTCGTTCTGGATCAAAGTTGATAAGCATTGTCTGAACTCATGGCATTGATATCAAAAGAAAAGTGTAGTGACCATCAGTGATGGCTGGCTTTACATCAGAAGGTTCCATAAATGTTGAATTTCAGTCAATTTGGATTGCCTGTGGTGGTTTTTCTGGTGGAAGATAAATACAGAGACTTTCCAAAATCTTGTGCTGTGGTGTCAGAAGTTTTGGACGATGCTTTAAAGTGATGAATGTGCTTTGCATGTGTTCTTGAAGTACAGACTTTTGGCTTGCTCAGCCTATGGCCCTGGGAAAATCTTTTTGTTGGTGTCTGTGCTCTTTCTCCCTCACCCTCGGCCCCCAAGGACAAGAGGAGCAGGTTTGTGTTGTAAAGTGGCCAAGAACAAGTTGTGGGACAGGCAGGGACTCTCATTGCCCTGGTACCACGTGAAGCTAACTAACTGAGGTGAAAAAAAGAGTTACACTGCTGGTTTTCTTATTCTGGAGGAGTGTAACCAGCCAGTTAAAATGAACAGGAGCTTTTGGAGTAAGCCAGTTACATTTGCTTTCCAGTGTGAATAATTTGGCATGCAGAGAAATTGTGGCATGTGGCAGATAGGGCAGCTCAGGCTCAGCACTGGTACCCTCCTGTGGGGAAGATGAACAGTTCAGCACTGCAGGGCTGAGGCTGAATCTCCTTTAGCCTTCAGTGCCAAGTCCCCATTCTCACTCTGGACCATGCAGAGAGTCAGTGCATCATCTGCACTGCTGTTTGTCTGCACAAATCCTTCAACCATGGGTTCTGACCTTTATTAGGTAATACTGAAGTCTCCTCTTGGTATGATGAACAGATGTACACAGCTTTGAAATCTGACCCAGCTATTTCAGAGAGAGTGCTTGCTTGTTAGTCAGCTTTTAAATGGAGTCAATGATGTTCCTTGAAAAAAGACACTGAAGGTCAGACCCTGTTTTGTCAATTCCATGTTAACCCCATTAGTTTCAGTGAGGTACACACTCGTTTTAGCTGTATTGCTCCTCTGACATTACTTTAAAATGGTGAAGGGCAACTGTTAAACATCAGAAATTTTAAAAATTAAATGCTGTCTTTAAGAAAGAACTCCTTACATCTCACATAGGCATACAGCAGTTGCTGTCACTTCACAAGGGTTCCCTTGTATTAACAAAGCACTTAGTTGTTTGTTATATTTTTTGGTCAGACTCAAATTCCTCTCCCAGAACTTAGAGTTAATCTATAGTAAACGAATACCTCATAAACCATATGATCACTATATAAATACATTATTTTAGCCATTTGTCTCTTTTGTTTGTAAATTCCCCAAACTGAATGTGTGGATAATGGACATTTATAGCCATGCAGTTGATAGCACGGGGCCCCTGGCACCACACGGTGCTGAGAGTCACAAGTGAGCTCCTCTTCCCATGACAGGCAGGAAAGGACTTGATGCCTGCTCATCCAGCATCACCAAACACATTCCTTGGGGAAAGAGGAGATGGTGTTGATTGATTAATATGCTTTCCCCACCCTTGCCAGGGTCACAGAACGGAGATTCTCTGCTCTCTTTCAAATGTGGCACAGACAGCTTCAGACTCCCACAGAAAGTTAATCATGCCCTTGAACATAAATATCTGGACTATGGTCAGTTTTGTGCTATATGGTCAGTTTTAGACCCAGAGGAATTGCACAATTTTCTAAGTATATAGCATGAGAATTGTCCTTTTGTGCTGCATTCATACTAGGTCAGAATGCTGCTTGTCTTGAAGCAAATCTTGGCTTAGTTTGCTGTAGTCCTGGTATTAGTGAAGAAATCTTCACAACAGTTTCCTGTTTTATATTTTAATGGCAAGAAACATATGTATATATAATATGTATATATGTAATAGAATCAAAGAATCAATAAGGTTAGAAACTAAGACCTCAGAGCTTCTCTCTCTGCCACTCTCCTGCAAGGTACAGGACAGAGTCCATGTCCTGGAGGGCCAGGGACTATGCTGCTATGACGTGGTGATTGATTCTGTTCCCTAAGATGAACCAGGGAGGTTTCCTAACCCCTTCACATTTGTTTTGGCTGGCTGTTTGCTGCCACCTTGCTGAGATTTTCCTTTTGCTGCTTGAATTCTCTCCAGATTCAAAACCCTAAAGCTGCCAAAGCTCATGGCAAGTCAGAGGGAGCAAATGTTAGTGCAGTGCAAGGAGAAGCCAGGCTGGCAATGGGTGTTGAGGATGTTTTTGTTGTAATAGCCCACAGCACTCTCAGTATGGGCTATGTGTTGCCTTGTCTGTGCATTCTCCCAAGAATGAAAAGCAAATTATCTGCTCTCATAGCCTGTCCCCTCTCTGCTGCTCCATCAGTTCTAGTGTACAGTACAGGTTTGTTTGGCCCTGCCTCTCGTGGGGTGGAGAAGGTAAAGTTTAACCTTTATTAATTCAGTATCTTGGTGTAATTTAGAGAAGGTGGCTCCATGTGGGCTCCCTCAGCCCTGCTCGGAGGCCTGGCTGTGCCCTCATGTGTGGAATGTGCAGGCTGGGCCCTAGAACAGGAGTTAAAGCTGGTGTTCAGCACAGACATTACCCACAGTGTGCAGGATGGGTGTGTCAATGCAGCCAACTCTGCTGGGCACGTTGTGTGTGACTGGTGTCAAATGCCTTTAAAAAGGTGCAGAGGAACTTCAGGTGTGTGCTGGAGAGCTGTCTGCGGAGGCTGGAAGATGCCTTTGTCTTGTTTGCCCTCTTTTCTTATTCGCTGGTACTAAGGCTTGGTTGTTAACTTTCAAACTGCTGAGCAGCTTTTAACTACTTGTGTGGATTAAAAATGCACCTTCATCAGATGCTAAAATAGCTCCTAACACCTTCCCTGAATGAGTCTGTCAAGAAGGGGAGAGTTCAGTTCTGAAGCAGTGATGCCTATTGCCACAATTTATGTAACTGAAAATAAAACCTTTGTAAGCAGGAGTTTAGAAGTGGCAGAATTTCTCCACAGGGGTGATGGTGCTGTGGGAATGCTGGCTAGCTCAATGTAAACATTTGGAATATAGACAAATAGAAATTCTGGCATGTCCCTTAAAAATGAGGTGCTGCAGAGCTCCAGGGGTTTGGTCGCTGGAGGTCAAGCCAGGGGAGGTGAAACAGGGAACCTTTGCTTTGGGAGCTGAGCTGAGCCCCAGGGCTCAGAAAATCCTCAAAGTGATGAAAAGTAGGGCCTGGTTTGCAAAGCAAACACAGCACAGCAGACGCATTTGTGACTGTAGCTTGATAACAGGGATGTGTAAACAGACTGCACCTGGCATCCTGTTTAGCTGCAGTTTTCTTCCATAATTGTGAGTTATGCAAACGGATTAATTTGACAGATTTCTGCCTTTTGTGGCAAGTCATGTTCAGAGCAAGGAAGAGCATTAATCTAGAATGAGGTTAAAGTTGTTTGTCAGGTGTTGTGCTTGTAAAGAAAATTAATAACTCTTCCCAGCATGGAAATGTATGCCTTGGACATCACCTATGAAATTAAAGGAGTGCCGAATTCTACAACATGTTTCAAATAATCCAGTATATGAGGTTATTTGTAAAGTTCCATTCCCTGGAGCCCTGTGGCTGCCCTAAGCCATCAACTTTCATTTAAAACATGTTTCTTAGAAAAATAGGAGACTCACAGTTTTCCTCAGAGAGAAAAACAAAATCTCAAATGTTCAAAACCAAACAAAACGCACCGAACACTGTAAGGAGAGAGCAAATTAAAAGCTATTCATTAGACTTTACTGTTTAGATGAGATGTTAGGAAGGAATTCCTGGCTGTGAGGGTGGGCAGGCCCTGGCACAGGGTGCCCAGAGTAGCTGTGGCTGTCCCTGGATCCCTGGCAGTGCCCAAGGCCAGGCTGGACTCTGGGGCTTGGAGCAGCCTGGGACAGTGGGAGATGTCCCTGCCACGGCAGGGGTGGCACTGGAAGGGCTTTTGGAGATCCCTTCCAACCCAGCCCATTCTGGGATTCTGTGGTTCATGTTTCTGCTCCACTGCTCCTGCAGTCCTTCCCCAGCCACCAAGGCCCTCAGGCAGGGTGGGAGAGTGGCAGGGCTGTGGTGGGGGGGCTGGGAGCCGGGAACACCTCTCCCAGCGGGGTCTGGGAAGACCTCTCCTCTCCCAGCGGGGTCTGGGAACACCTCTCCCAGCGGGGTCTGGGAAGACCTCTCCTCTCCCAGCGGGGTCTGGGAACACCTCTCCCAGCGGGGTCTGGGAAGACCTCTCCTCTCCCAGCGGGGTCTGGGAACACCTCTCCCAGCGGGGTCTGGGAAGACCTCTCCTCTCCCAGCGGGGTCTGGGAACACCTCTCCCAGCAGGGTCTGGGAACACCTCTCCTCTCCCAGCGGGGTCTAGGAACACCTCTCCCAGCAGTTCTTCTTGGGTGCACCTGCAGCATCTGAGGTCACTGCAACAAGGAAGAACCAAAGAGGAACCAGACAGCTTGAGGGGATGAGAGCCAAACCAAGGGGGTTTTTTGTTTTGTTTTGTTTTGTTTTGTTTTGTTCTGTTTTGTTTTGTTTTTTCTGAGCCCCACAGAAGTCACTAGAGAGGGCAAAGGAAGCCTTACTGGAATGTTCTGCTGGAGAAGGGAGAGGAGCAGACAGGAGCGTCCTGCTCTGTCACACACCCTGGGCTGTTAAAGGAGCACCTGATGGGGTGGGCTGGGGTTTTGTGTCTGTTTAACATTCAGCCTGGAGGTAGCTTAATGGGAATGGTTTAAAATAGCTCCACCGTTGCCATAGATACTTGTCTAAATTGAAAATAGAGGTCTGGCCCAAGCTTGGAGTGTGTCCTCCAAAGTCAGCCTTGGAGTGGGCTAGAAGAGCCCCACAAAACTGTGGTGCTGCAGGGATTCAGCCCAGGATGGGGATGTCTGGATGTGTTTGATGTCACCAGGCAGCTCCAGCAAGGCTTTGCTTGGGCCTGGAGACTGGGAAGGGAAAAATCCTTCATGCTTCAAACGCTTCCCTCCTTTTTTTGCCCTGGGAGGTCTGTAGAGCTGGAAAAAACGCCATGGAATGCTGCTTTCATGGCACTGGGTTTGGTTTTTATTTGTGAAATGTTACTGTGCAACAAAGCAGCAGCAAATTTAAAGTAGTTCAGCTGGATAAAAGCACCCTATTAAGGTAAATTTGGTTTATTTGTCCCAGGAATGTGTAGCAAATGCGTGTCTAATTACAGATAAGGCAACTAAGCCTTTCATCTTCTTTCAGTGAAAAAAACTCTGTGGAATAATGTGGAAAATGTTGTGCTGAAATGAATGAAGGTCTTTTCAAGGATTTAGTTATCACAGATGAGAGCCCCGCTTGAGGGAATTGGGACTGTTTCTCCCTAGCCTCCATTGGATGGATGTTTTGGGACAATTGCAGCTGACTCTGGAAATGCTTCATTTTGAGATAACAATCTGTCCCTCTGCCTTTGGGGCTCTCTGGTGTCATCTCTGGGTTTGGGGAGGGGAGGGCAGGGCAGGTCTGCAGGGCTCAGTGAGGAGGATGGAGAAGCAGAATCTGACTGAAACGTGCACACTTAGCAATGTGCCATGTTTCCTCTCCAATTTCTCACTCTGTAGGTGGTAGAGAATTAGTGCTTAATTACTTGCAGGCTGTGGACAACAACCACCCCCTTAAACTGTTTACATTTCTAGATAAGGCTGGAGCTGGATATTCTTTGAGGTTCAGTAGTTCCTAAAATCTATGGGAGATTTTATATTTTATAGTGCTTATTTATCTTTTATACCATGTACTGGGAGAAATGTTTGTTCCTAAAGAGCTTTTATCTATTAAGAACCACAAAACCCTGTTCATCTACGTCTACATCCCCTTATATATGATAAATCCCATTCATGCCATTCAGCTTTCCAGCCTGTGAAAAGGCCCAATCAAGAGGCTTGTGCAACTGGGGGAGTTCAGAACTGGGCAGAAAATCAGATCCAAGGTGGAGCTGGAGTTCCAGACTCACTTGGATACAAGGAATTATATCTAGCAAATATCACTTGAATAAAACATTAATTTCCCATTATAAAACATAATGTTGCTCTGATAATGATCCCTGTTTTGAGTAATCCTCATGTCCTGCGTCTCTCTGGTGACTCATCACGGCAAAGCTCTCATCCATTCTGCTCTGCAGATGCTCTCAAGCTGCCTGTTCCCCATCTGACTCAGCTCCTGTGTATCAGCATCTCCTCCCATTGCTGTGGAGCTCTGGGAGTGTTTGCCTGCAAAGCACTTCAGCCTCCTTCCAGCCTAAAGATGACTGGTGCTCCTGGCTACGCTTTTAAATTTAACTCCAATTTTTAACAAGATTTTTGGTCAAAAATTCACGTGTCAAAATTTCAGGCTGTCTCAAGTCTTGGATCTAGAACTGAGAAGCCCAAATGGCAGAAGTGTGTGTCTCTGTCCTTGTGTGTATCTGTGAGAGATACCAATCTTTCTTCCTTTCAGGTTTTCAGTGAGTGGTTGCCTGTATAAAACATTCCCAAATGTGATGTGTGCCTCCTGCAGCTTTAATTAAACTTCAAGGGGTTAAAAATGATGGGGTGCAGGGGTCTAAATGGAGACTGTACCTCTCAGCTGTCACCTCTGTAACAAGGCCTGAGCTGCTGCTACTGAATTTTATAGGTAAATATAAAGTTTAAAGAAGGCTCGTGGGTGGGTGGTGAGCTAAGCAACAAAACCACAGGATTCAGAGAAATTTTTGTTGGAGATTGGAGGGCTGCAGTGCTCTGAGGTGCCATGAGGTCCATGCAGAATGTTCCACGTGTGAATTCAGAGCCCCCAGAGCTGGGGCAGAGCTGTGGGCAGGGCTGACATGACATTTGTGGTGCCAGGGGAGATGGTTGTGAGCTCTGGGGGTACAACAGAGGCTCTTCTGTCTCTCTTTGCCATTTGGGCTGAAGGAAAGGAGTGTGCAGGTGTTACCAGCTATAACTCCCATCAGAATTACCTGGCTGTAAATAGGCTGTTAAGGCTTCCCTCTGCTTCTTGTTTAACGCTACAAGAATTTGTTGATCCTGAAGAAACACCAACATTTCCTGCCAGGAGGCCTGTGATTCCTCAAGGAGGAATCGTGAACAGAAGAGCCTTTCTTTCTCCTCCCAGTGTTCCCTCTGTGCTGCTCTAGGTGAGGTTTGGGCTGGAGGTTCATCCTCCAGCTCCTGGGTAGTGTTGGGGAGCTTTCTTTTCCTTTTTGAAGTCAACCTCACCCTCCTATGAGCAAAATGGAACCTGCTGTTCAATAACGGGTTCAATGCAGTGAAAATATAACTAGTTGTGCTTGTTTGGGGCTTTCATTACTCAGGTGAAGCCCATGGAACTGGCACTGCCATGGAGCTGCCCTCCTGTCACCTGTACCACAAGGTGTACCTGGGACTCACTGCACCACAACCCCTTTACTTTTAATTGACTTCTCCACTTTTTTCTGGCAGTACTTCAAGCTTCTTAGGTCATATTTGGGTAAAGTTTTCCTTTCCATACTGAAAGCAGTTTCTAGTATTAAAAGTTGCACATGGATGAGAGTTTTCACTGAATGAATGATGAGAGAGGGGAGTTTTGGGACAGTGCCATGCTTCATATAGTGCCTTAGATAGATTGTCATGAGGTGGTTACCTCAGCTGTCAGTCTGTTAGGATTACATAACATTTTAAAATTATCTCCTTTCCTAAAGCCAAAAAATGATTCAGTCCTCTTGTATATTGTATTACCTCGAGCTCTTGGTATTTATTACATATGCAATCAAGAAAATAAGAGTCTGAGGCTTGCAGAGATTTATTAGGTAGCATCTAATAGCTCTCTGTTTGCTAGTAATTTGGTTCATCAGAATGAGGAATTTATTTCTGAATTGTCTTTTAATGAGCAGATAAGCAGGTTTCTCTATCACTCTGAAACTGTGGGTTGTCACTTCAGGGCTTTGTTTTTACAAATGGAAGTTATCTCTTGGATAGGTATCAGCCTGCTGTGGCAGTTTCCACTGGTTTTAATGGACCTTGAGTTTAAATACCCCAGCTAAAAGAAAGATAAGAACCTTTCTCTTTAGTGATATTTCTTTTACTGTGTATTTGGTGCTTGATGGAATTTACACAGCCAGAACAAACCCCTAAATGATTTTCAGTTCTGTGAATAGTGACTTTTTACTTGGGTAGATTGTGATAGAACAAGGAGGAATGGTTTTAAACTAAAAAAGAGCAGATTTTGATTTGATATTAGGAAGAAATTGTTCCCTGTTCGGGGATGCCTTATGACACTGTGATAACTGGTTTTGCAAGGGCCAAGGCAAACAGAGGTGTTTCTCTGTGACAAGGATTTATGTGACAAACAGAGGATGAGCAACATGATGTTTCTGTGTGGGAAATTAAAGTGGTTTATCAGCTGATGGACTAGCTGGGATTTAACTTAGTGCTGCTGAAACACTGGATATGTACAGCTGAAGTTGTCTGAAAAGACAGAAGGGAACTGAGGAGAGTTGTATTCAGCACCTGGGCTCTCAGTCCCTCAGTGCTGGGTGTTACAGGTTCCACAGCAGATCAGAGAATATCACGGAATCATAGAATCACTGGGTTGGAAGAGACCTTCAAGATCATCGAGTCCAACCCAGCCCCAACACCTCACCTGAACCCTGGCACCGAGTGCCACATCCAGGCTTTGTTAAACACACCCAGGGATGGTGACTGCACCACCTCCCTGGGCAGGCCATTCCAGAACTTTATCACCCTTTCTGTAAAAAACTTTCTTCTAATATCCAACCTGTATTTCCCTTGGTGCAGCTTAGGGAGGAGGAAATTCCTCCATTCTGGGAGAAACAGCCACAAGTTGCACCAGGGGAGGTTTAGGTTTGATATTAGGAAAAATTTCTTCATGGAAAGAGTTGTCAGGCATGGGACCAGGCTGCCCAGGGCAGTGGTGGTGTCACCTGAATGTGTTCCAAAACATGTGTGGATGTGGCACTTGGGGACTGGCTTTGTGGGGAACAGGGTGGTGCTGGGCTGATGGACTTTTTCAATCTTAATGATTCCTTGCTCCTTTTGCCAGAGCCTGGAAACTTCTCTGTGGGATGGGATTTCAAAGCCAGGCAAAGCTGGTGTTCCTCCTCCAGGCTCTGAATTGAACACACTGTATGAGACTGGAGGTAGTTTTAGAGATGTGCAGCTCTGTGGGACATTTCTCTTTCACATGCCCTGTGGAAGGGGAAAAGCCAGAAGAGCAGAGGAGAAGCTGAGTGCTGATCCAGTGGGGTCCCCCAACAGCTTTTAGTTTTGGGGTTTTTTTTTCTTTTTCTAATTAGGAATTAGAAATTAAAGAAATTAAACAATTAAAAGTCCCTGCTGCAAAGCCTGTAGATAACACGTGGGTTGAGGGAGCAGTGAGTAGCAGGGAGGCCTGCACAGGGCTGTGGGAATTGCCTGCACTTTAGCATGCTCAAATGAAAGGTCATTCCTCTTCAGCCAGGAAGGAAAAGGAAAAGCTAATTCTCTCTTCTTCCAGTCTGGGAAAGCCACCAGCATTTCATCACACAGGGCTGAAAGCTGCCATGAGGCTTATGGAACAGAGAGTGGGGTGATGGAAGGGGTACTCAGCACCCCTAATTCCGCTGTCAATTCAGTTTTAAGGCTGCTCTTTCTACAAACAATTACTGTACACAAAATGACTTACCTCTGGGTCCTGGGTTTTGATAAACAGCATCAATCCCTACAGGTAAAAAACCCACTTCCCTCATTTGCAGCTTGTGAAATCCTATGGGAAATAGGAATAAAATGAGTATTGGGTTAAGGACATAGAAATGGGCAAGTAATTGCAGTTTCCTCTGTTTTACAAACACAGGCATATTTGGCAGTGCAAAATCTCAGATATTTTCAGAGAAACACAGAACAGTATGTAAAGTGTGGGGGATTTTTGGTCAATATCTATTTCTTAAGGAAGTCAGAAAGAAGGGTAGCAGTAGGTGTAGTTCTTCCTTTTTGTTGGCTTCTTGCCAGGGCATTGCTCTTTTTTTTTAAGTATTGTGTCCTTCAGTTTACTCCAGTTGTAATTTATTTACCAATGTATTCCTTGGAAATGTCATTCAAAAGCCATGTGCAATGAGACAAGGCAGATTTTCATTTTTCACACTGTCAGGTTAAGCTGTAGAAAGTGGATCAAACAGGACACATGGCTGGCCTCTTTCTTTGGTTCTTTCCTCCTCTGCTGAAATAAACTCATAGGTGTGGCGTTAAATCCTGACTGAGAGTGCTCATAGCTGTGTGGGGCAAATCCTAACTGGGAGTGCTCATACCTGTGAGCTGGAGCTGGCTGAGCCAGGTCTCAGGGAGGTGGGAATGCTGATGGACTCTGATAAATCAGGCAAACAGTGTACACAGTCTGCACCAGCTCCTGGTCAGCTGGGATGGCTGAGAAGGACAGCTCCAGGGTGGAGGGGCTGATGTGCTGGCCCCCTGGCAGCTGGAGGAGCAGTGTGGGCTGCTCTGGGGCCCTGCAGTGTCCCCAGCCCTGGCAGGGGCTGCACTCTGCCCTGAGACCAGCCCTGGGAACCATTCCAAGCTGGAGGGTCATCCCAGGACCTGGGTGTGTCCAGCCACGCAGCTCCAGGGAATTTTGGCACTGCTGCTGTGCAGAGCCATGGCTGCAGCCTCCCCTCCCTGTGGCTTGGCACTGGCCGGGCTTTTGGCACGAGGCTTTTGGCAGGAAGGCTGGCAGGCATCGCGCTGGGGAGTGCCGTGGAGCAGGAACTCCACCGGGAGCTTTGGCCCCGCTGGCTGCAGGAGCAGGGCCCTCCCTGCTGCTGTCACAGCCCAGGGGACATCAGCCCCACCACACTTCTGTCTTTTGCCATCATCCCTGCACCCTGCATTCCTCAAATCCTGCCAGCTACAAAGAGAAAATGAATGTGGTTTTTGGGGGTGGTGGTTGGACTTGATGATCTTGAAGGTCTCCTCCAACTGAAATTATTCTGTGATTCTGTAAAACATGAAAATTCACCTTTTTCTTATATAGGGGAGGAAGGTTTGGAAGGGGGAATTTGTATTGTACCAGCTCTGGTAAGTGAAGATTACCACTATTAAGAGATAAAACAGTTAAAAATATATCAAAAATGCTTGTTGGCTTGGGTCCTGCTTTGAAAAAAAAAAATGTATTCTGTGAAGGTGATGTGTGAAGGACCCATTTGTTTATCTGAGGTGAAAAAGGAAAGAAAAAGTCATCTGAGATCTGTCTGATGTGAAGATGACCTGAGCTGTGCTGTACATGTCTTTAGAGATGGGAATGATACCTCTTGCTAACAGCCAAAACACTTTTTAAGGCATTGAGGAGATTTTCAAGATATGCATAAAGAAAGATTATTCTAAGTTAAACTGCTGGGAGGGAAAGCATTCTCAGCTTGAAGCCATTCTAATTCATGTCTGTCCTCAGAATTTAAAGTCATAAAATTGTTGCTAGAAAAGTGGATGCGTTGCAGTGTGGAGGAATTGGGACAGGCTGGACATTTGTGGAGATGTGACTGGAGTTGTACCTGCAATCAAAACAATTACCAGTGATTGTAGCTCAGTAGAATGTCAGATCCCTTGCATTTCTCCAGCAGGGCTGGTGCTGGATGGTGCTGGGTACACAGTTCCTAAATTCAGTTTGTAACTTCTTTCTGTGCACCAAACAGGATTGGGAAAATCCTACATCAGGAGTTTAAAAGGTTGAGTCTTTCCTTTTAGCAAACATATCAAGCAAATGTATCAAATTTAATTGACTTTTAAAACAACATCAAGTGTTTTGGAGCTATTCTGTGGAAATAGCATTTGGAAAGTTTTACCTGTCCATGGTGTTTCTGTTTGAGTTGGATCTGCACGGTGCTGGCAGAGAACAGGAGAGTTTGGGCTTTTGGAGTGATTTTGTTTGAAGGCAGTTGCTGATTCTTGATTCTTCTGTGTTTAAATGCCAGTGGATTTTCCTCATTTGCAGTTGGTTTTTATGTACCAAGTCTACTGTACAGAGGTTTGTGAAACACCCCCCCGCCCCTTTTTATGACTAATTCTCAGTGACAGTTGATGTCATTAAGCCTGTTTGTGTCATTGTGAATTGTCATGAAGCCTTGGAAAGCTGGAAGTGGCTAAGCAGTTTTTCCACTCACAGGTAATTAGGCAACTATAACATGGCAACACTGGTAGAGATAAAAGGATGTGAAAAGCAGAATTGTATTTAGGAGGCTTCTTTTCACTCTGTTCAGTATGGAACATTACTTCCTAAAGAAATAACTTTCCTCCATGATCCAAGTGCATGGAATTGTGCTGGTCATAACTTTAACAGATGATGGTGAGGAAAAGTAATTAGCCTTCAGTCAGAAATGGTTACACTGTGTGAGGCAGTGGTGCTTTACACTACATGCACAGTAAATATAAGTCATTTTAACATTGCTGGGAATCCATGAAGCTCTGAACTCAGGTTTCCATGTTCTCTCAGGCTCCTGAAATGTTAACTCTTGGGTTGTAGTGCCAGTCAGTTCCTGTGCTAACAGTGGGAATTCGAAGTCATTGTGAAGTCAGTGAGCCACTGCACAGGAATGAGATCTATTCCAGTTGTATGGATTCAGGGCAAGTGTCACTGTGTTACTCTGATTCCATCCCCTGGCTCCGGATGCTGCACACAGGAATTGTGCAGTGGGGTGCTGCAGCACAGACACAGCCCATGCGGGTGCTGCCAGCAGGATGGGGATCTGCTCTGAAACAGGATAAGAGATCTGCTCTGAAACAGGATGAGATCTGCTCTCCAGCAGGATAGGGGATCTGCTCTGAAACAGGATAAGGGATCTGCTCTCCAGCAGGACAAGGGATCTGCTCCCCAGCAGGATGAGGGATCTGCTCTCCCCCAGTACCTGTGGAACAGGAGCTCATGGTTCATGGCACTTGGGAGAGCACTCTGAGCTCTGGTCCTGACTGAAAGCAGAACCTCTGCCGAGGTGGATGCGCGCAGAGGTTTGGGGCTGAGAAAGGCAGACTGGGTGAGAAATGTAGCATCAGTAGTGGTGGCCTTGCTGGATTGTTGTTTTGTGTCCTAACTTGGAGGGAAATTGATTTGTTAGGGTTTGGTTGGGGGTTTTTTGCTTGTTTGCTTGGTTTTGGTTTTTTTTGTTTGTTTTGGGGTGTTGGTTTTTTTGTTTGTGGTTTTGTGTGGGGGTTTTTGTTGTTTGTTTTTTTTTTTGTTTTTGTTTTTGTTTTTGTTTGTTTTGGGGGTTTTTGTGGTTTTTTGTTTTGGTGGTTCTTTGGGGTCTTTTTTTTTTTTTTTTTTTTGTTTTTTTTTTTTTTTTTTTTTTTTTTTTTTTTTTTTTTTTTTTTTTTTTTTTTTTTTTTTTTTTTTTTTTTGGTTTTTTTTTTTTTTTGTTTGTTTGTTTGTTTGTTTTGTTTTGTTTTTCTTGGTTTGGTTTGGTTTTGGTTTTGGTTTTGGGGGTTTTTTTTTAGATTTCCTGAAGTGGTGTGGGAAAAGAGATAGTGTGTGAGGTGGAGATAAGGAAAAAGGGTCAAGAAAAATAGGGGTAATGTGTGTAGGGAGGAAAGGGAGAAGACTAAGGGGCTCTAGAGAGGAAAAGCAGTAGTGAAAGAGGGAAATCTTCAAGGGTGAGAGCTGCAGGACTCCAGCTGGACACAGATAACACTGTTAGTGCTATAAGGCTGCTGTAGTTACTCCTGTCTGTCCCAGCAGCTGGGTCACTGTTGCTTTTGTCACTGTGGGCCATCCCCGTGTGACAGCCCTGCCTCTGCCCCTGCAATCTGCCTCACACAGGAAGATTGAAGAGAGGGGTCCTAACCTGGAAGATGTGGATGGCACTTTTCTGTTACTGAAAATGGAATGTTCATGTTTTTTATGAGAGCTTTTGTAACAAATTGCCTAGAAAGCTTGTGATCCCAAGGGCCGTTTATACTGGCTTTTGTCAGATAGCCAATCTTTCACTATAATGTGGTTGCAGCACATTTTACTTGAGTTCATAAACAAACAACTCCTCCCTAAAAGCAGCCTTGCCAATACAGTCTGTTGGTGGTCCTAACCCTTGCTGAAGGGAGCGCAGCTCCCAGCTCTTGTCCCACAGCTCTGGAGCTGCCCCTGCCTGGCAACTTCAGCCTTTAACTGTGCTGCTGTTATAGGAAAAACCTTCTCCCATGACCTTGTGCTGAACATCAGAGCCACAGGGCCAGTTAGACCTCAGAAAGCTTTATCTTATCTATGGGAAGGAGTGGAAATCCCTCAAATCAAAATGCATCTTAGATACCTGCAGCTTCAGTGGGTCAGTGGTTGGGTCAGTGGCCTTCCAGAACATTAATGTGTTGAAAATGTCAAGACTTTACTTCAAATTTTTACAAGGAGTCACCTATCTGATGTGAGAAGGGTTTCAGGCTTTTGTTTTGGTTTGCAGACACTGCAGGGGTATGTGTTGATACACTGCTATCACCATTTATACCTCCCCTTCCCTCCACCCCTCTTCTTTCTCATTGCAGATTTACAGAGTGGCAGAGAGGTCAGATTGTGAGCTGTATTTCCAGCTCTGTAGTGGAGGGAGCAGTCCCTCACCTCTCCCCACCGTGTGGCTCTGTTCCTTGTGAAAGCTGATTTCTTGCAGTGATTGGGAAACAGCTGACAGTTCACCACCAGTGTTTGTTGGCTGGGAGAAGCAGCAAGTTCAAAGCTGGGCTTTGAAAAGTTTCCTCTCCCTGGATGAGGAAAGCTGCATTCCTTGCAGGGAGGGGTCTGGCTGGTGCCCAGCCTCTGCCCAGAACGTGCTGTCCTGTCCATGGCACCCCACACGTTGCTCCCAGTCCTTCCCACTGGGCCCTGGGCACTTCAGGGGTGATGGGGCAGGGGAGACTGGGGATGCTGTGCTAGCTCCTGGGTGTCAGGGGACAGCCCATAGTGCCAGAGCTCACGTCTGCAGTGTAGCAGTTTCACCCCTAAAGTCTCGAAGGGCCTGAGTTTTTCTGAGGTAAGAGAGGATTTCCCCTGGCAGGGGTTGGATTTTGAGATGAGGCTTAGTGGGTGTAAATGTGACCTGGAGCCTGGCCCAGGTAAGGAGAGTGCTTTTCAGAGGAACTCATGTCTTTTCCTTCCTCCAGGGTCCCATTTGGGATGTGCAGGATGTGCTGCTGGGTTTGTCAGAGCCGGTTCTCAGGACTAGAGGACTTTTGGGAGGTTAATAGGAAGAAATTGCATCTGATGAGGAAAATGAGGGGATGCCACTGGCACTTTACTGAGATATATGGGTTTGCTTGTCAGTGCTCCATAGTGTTGTATCTTGCTTTTAAAGATCCATTTCACATCCATTTGCTGTGGTTGCAGACACAGCAGAGAAGGGTGTAACTGCTGAACCCAAATAAAACCAAAAAATATCTCAGCAGCAAGTCAAAATTGTAACAATTGCTGGAGAGAGCACATAGTATGCAGGGTCCTGCTTCTGTGGAGTAGTTTATAACAGACCTGTTTCTATGGAGGAGTTTAGGAAAGACCTATTTTGTGTTGTTGAATTAAAGTCTGAGAAAAATGTGAAGTATTGTGGCCTTCCTCAGTGTTGTCCTTGTGTGTGTGGGTGTGCACAACTTGGTGGTGCTCCAGACCCTCTCAGCACCCAGAGCCCAGTGTTCCAACCACTTCTATCCCTTTTCCT
This sequence comes from Onychostruthus taczanowskii, assembly GCF_017590055.1. Lineage (NCBI taxonomy): Eukaryota > Metazoa > Chordata > Aves > Passeriformes > Passeridae > Onychostruthus > Onychostruthus taczanowskii. Next base: position 537,207 of record NW_024498818.1, read on the forward strand.
GGCTGATGACTCAGCAAGTTATTGTCTTTTTCCAGCTATGTCCAGACTTGTCTGCCTTTAAGTATCCAGACACTTTGTTCCTTTCTTACTGCTGCATCACCACAAAGGGCCTCATATGGATCTTATTTTCAGCAGCCTCTGGGCAGCACTAAGGCTTTACTCTCATCCTGAGCTGTTAGCATCCTGAACTAGAAACCTGGGTAAAAACCTTCAAAATTCAACCATCCTGATATTTTAATTGTTCACTTATAATTTGCACAAGTGCTGTGTGGGAATGGATATCGCTTTCCCGGCGTGTGGTTGAATATTGAAAAAGAGAGAAACTGAGATGTGCAGTCTACTTATTTACACACAAGTAATAAAGACTGGGGGTTTTGGAAAAGCATTGATGAAGTGGTATGTGAAGTTCTGCCTCTTTTAATATTTTCCTTTACTCTGTTTTAGGTGTCTCCTGCAGAAAGTAACAGTAATGAGTCTTTGTGGGAGAGATGAAGAGTCCTCCACCCTTCATTAGAATTTGCTGCCTTATCCCAAATGCTCCAAAACACATTTAAATCACATAGTTGGAGCTTTTCACAAGTCAGTGCCTTTTCTCTCTCTTCATCTCTGATTCCAAACTGGAATGTGATTGGGAATGTAAATTCCTTTACAAGTGGCTGCAGCCTGTGTTGTCCAAGTAGGAAATGTGAGCCAGAGTGCACTGCAGGAGATGGAGCTGCAGCTGGGGTTTAGCTTGTGCCTGTTTTAGGTTCTGCATGTGGGCTGTGGAAGCCCAGAGCACATTTGTCTGTCTCTGGCTGCTCAGGAGAGCAGGAGGAATCTGAGCAGACCAGCTCTGTCCTTGCAGCCGTGCTTGTGCTCACTGCAGTGGTAGGTGCACGGGGAGGGAGAGGAACTGGGACTGTCCCTGCAGCTGAAAGAGCTTCTGTAGAGACAGATGCAGGCTGAAATGCTGATCTATGCACAGCATCCTCCTGACTGTTTCAAGCTTTGTACATGCAGCTGTTGGTTGTTGGCTGTCCCTGCAGGAAGCACTGTCCCACCCGTTCTTGCTGTGCCCCCGCAGGACTGGGTTCAGCAGCGGCTTTCAGCACGTGCCTGAGCTCCATCAGTGCTGCTGCACTAAGGACTCGACTAAATATTAATATATTTATATTTACTCTGTGTATAAACAACCCCAGGCTGAACTGGAGTTGCTCAGCCTGGAGAAAAGGAGGCTCAGGAAGAACCTTCTGTTTCTCCACAATTCCCTGACAGGAGGGGTGGGGCTCTGCTCCCAGGGAACAAGGGACAGGACAAGGGGAAATGGCCTCAAGCTGTGCCAGGGAGGTTTGGACTGGATATTAGGGAAAAATTTCTTGATGGAGAGGGTTGTCAAGCATTGGAAAAGGCTGCCCAGGGCAGTGGTGGAGTCTCCATCCATGGAAGTGTTCCAAAACAGGTGTGGATGCAGCACGTGGGACATGGTTTAGTGCTGGTGGTGGTGGTGGTGGCCTGATGGTTGGACTTGATCTCAATCTTTTCCACAGAAACCTTAAGGATTCTGTGATTCTGCATTCAAGGGCTTTGTGCTTGAATTTTTGGTAAAGGAGCAGGCAATGTCTGTAGGCTTCATGGGGCACGGGGTCAAACCCCAGCTTTAGGTGAAAACAGCCACTTCTGCTATAGTTTACAATTATTTCCAAGTGTTGCCTTGTTTGAAGGTGACTTCAGTAGCAGTGCTGGCAGGTATTACAGGAGTGTCATTTATCCTGATGAACAGATACGTGAGGGACTCACTACTTTTAATTAGGAATGTAGAATTGAAACAAATAATAGAAATTTTGTGTGTGATCTGAATGGTGTAGATTTTTGACAGGGAGGAAGGACTTAGGGAATTGAACAGTTCATGTGAATGTGTTTCTCTTGGTGTGTTGTGGGATTACACTGAGCTGCACCCTGGACAGTCTGAGCTGGAGGCAAAGTCTGAAATGGGAATTAGCAAAATGGTTCACCCAATCCCTGCTGTGTGAAACCACATTAACAGCATCAAACAAGGTGCTTCATTTAGAAGTTAAAAACTCCATTTGCCTAGTTTCTACCCCATACTTTCTTAGGGAACTAAACCCTCTTCTTTCCAAACATCTGTGGTTCTGAGGCATGCTGCAAGGCAAAGGAGAGATTTCCTGCTGTGCTTCCTGCTAGAGCTGCTAAATTCCCCTGGAACAATCTAAACATCATTATCAGCCCATTCAAATTAGTATTTCCTCCTACTTCTGTAAGGGATAAAAGGAGGTTTGTTTCGTTGCTGTTGACTTAAGTGTCCCACTGAAATTCCTTCACAATAACTGCTCTGGCACTGGGTGCATCCTGGAGAGTTTAAACCTCCTTGGGGTTACTGGATCAAGGCAGAATGGGGAGCCATCAGCTCTTCCAGCCTGTCATTAATCCAGGAAATGCCCTGGGCCACAATCAATACTGCTGAAATTCTTGCCCAAACCCTGATTACAAAACTTCATAAAGGAAAGCCTGAGGAAATGAGAGATCTCTTCAGAACATCATCATAAAATAAAGGAACAATGTAATTTATGATTATAAACCTGACAAGGACAGGCAGGGAATCCTGGAGGGTTCCCAAATAAGGAGCTGGAGCTCTACAACAACTCTTCTGTTCAGTTAAAGCATCCCTGCTCACTAATTAGAAACTCAATGAAACTCAGATTTTTCCTTCCTCTGCTATTCAGAATCCTTTTGTCAACAGTCCTCAGGCAAACAGAGCTGGAGGGCACATACTTGGTCGGGAGCACTCCTGGGGCTGTCCAGGTCACTGACTGCTGCTGTCACGTCCTTTCCTCTCTGTTCTTTCCTTCTCCAGGTGTGCAGGCTCACGCTGTGGCTGAGAGCTGTGCTGAGCTATGTGGCAGGGCAGGCAAGCTGACACCAGCAGCTGAGCTGAGTCTGGGGCTGAATCTGCCCCGTGTTTTCAGTCATGGGCTATCCTCTGATGAATTTTACAGTTTTTCTACTTTGGGTGAATTGGTCGTGAGGAAAATTAAAATCTTGGCTTCCCCTCCCCGCCCCCCCATCCTCCCCCCCGAATTGATTAGAGACTTTCTCTGTGAGCAATTTCTGAGTGGGTTCTCCTGGAGGGCAGACGAGGCTGTGTATTTTTTAGCCTGTGCTTCATGTGTTGAACTGGTGGAAGCAGAATGAGCACTGGGCAGGTGCTGGGGATTTTATTTTCAGTTGCCAGAGTTACAAAACTCAAAACTCTAAAGGCTCACAACAGCAACCTGAAGGATGCTTGACTTTTGGAGTTGGCTCCATAGAGCATCCATGAGCAGTCCCTATCCCGTGTTAGCCCTGGCAGGGTGTGCACAGTGCAGTCTGTGTCCCAGCAAATCAGACGTGGTTCAGATATAAATGTACACTCTTCCATCAGGTTTTCAACAAAAATACAATTTGTTGTGTGCTTGGTGTGAGAATGAATAATATATTTATATGGATTGCATGATTAAAGTGTGTGTAGTGATTTTAGCCAATTGGGCTTTAAAATGGCACAGTAACTTGGCTTGTCCTTGATCAACACTCCCAGTCCTAAACAAAGACCTTTTTCACTGCTAAACTTTTAAAATTTAAAGCAGAAACATGTCTTAATGGATGGCTGTCACTAACACTGCAGTGTGTGGGTGTGAATGGGTAATGGTGAAATGAATGCATTTTCTGTAGATGAGCACTCAGAGGTAAGGGGAGCATATATGCTAAATGAAGGCCTTACACACACATCTATTTGCTTACGTTTGTTGCCTTTATATTTTTTAAGATGAAGGAATATTGTTTTTGTAATTTAGTTACCTTTATAACTTCAGCTCAGTTTGTAATTGGTTAATAACATCCTGGAAGTGCTTGGCTTACTCAGTGTTTGAGTTGCAGCAGATTTAGTTATCCTGCCTAATTTTCCCAAGCGTCCTGACAGGCAGTCCTGACTACATTCCCTGACAAACACTATTCCTCCAAATTTTAACTTTAAAATTAAACAGGGCTGGTGGAAGTGCTTTGAAGAAAGGAGCCTACCTAGCCACAAAACAGATCATGCAAAGAGCTTGCTCTCCCTAAGATAAAATTCTTCAGACAGGAATTACAAGGATAATCAGAACCAGGCTTTCCAAAGCCTCAGCTCTTTTGAAAGTTAATAGCCAGCATAAATATACTCTGTGCAATATTTGGGGAAGGAGGGTTGAGGGGGAAAATACAGCCAAGACTGGGCTGAAGGGCAAGAAATATTCTGCCTGCTCTGAGTTATCGTTGTAAGTGATGGAAGGATGATTGTGCATGAGCTGTTCTGCTTCAAACTCCGCGGCAGAAGGATACAGCAAAATGAGACACATTCTGAAACAGCAGGCATAGGAATTTCTTGGGTTTGTAGCTGGTGAAAAGGGTTAAAGAATTTATTTAGTTGTTCCCCCCTTCTTTCAACCTGGATCCAATAAAGGATGCTGTCATGGAAACCTTAGAAACCAAACATTGTCCAAATTATCTGGCCTCTGCCACAGGTAATACAAGTTTTGACTTACAAGGATTATCCAGAACTAAAGCCAGAGGGAGTATAAGGTTGCTATTCATTGACACTTTGAACAAAATCTGCCAAACAAGCCTGACTGAGGCAATGTTGATGTATGTCTCCACTGTATGGTGCACAGTAAAATGAATGTTCAGCTTGGGTTATCCAGTTTTTCATTGTGCCTTGGGGCAGACACAGCTCTCTATGTTTTGCCAAGCAAGCCAGCATAAGGAATTTATGAAAAAAGAATAATGTAGGAAACAGAATGTTTTCAGGTTGAAATAAAAAGCAGATGCTTCCCAAGGAGTGAAGGCAATATAACAGGAACTTCTCCTGGATGAGTGGTGGGATAGATTCCCAAAGAGATGCGGGTGCCTTCAGAGGATGGAGGAGAGCACAGAAAAACACTTTGCTGCGTGAGATGAAGGCAGGTTGCTCCAAGTGTGATGAACCTCCCTTACAATGCTGTGGTGATGGCATGGCAGGCAGGAATTGAAGAGGGTGGTGGAAAAGGATTAGGCACTGAACTGAATCCAAGAGGTGTGTGCTGGATGCTCAGCTCAGCCTGTATTTCTCCTGCAATCTGCTTTTCCATCATTTCCAACGAGAGAAGCCTCAAAGACTGAGGAGAGCGCGTGGGTTAATGCCTCATCCCGAGCAGTGAGCTAACTGTGGTTTGGTCATGGAAACATTCCAGCACTGCCCTCATTTCAGGGAGATTTAGAGTCAGACACATCCTGAGCACCGAGGCACTTGGAGGAGCCTGCAGGAACCTGCACAGAGTAAAACCCTCTGCTCATTTATCTGGGAACAGGTCCTGGGAGAGCTTAACCAGCCCCAGTGACGTAAGTGATAGCTCAGTTTGGAGTGAAAGCAGTTGGCTTTGGGGCTGTGCTGTCATTCTCCCCTCCCCTGTCTTTGCCAAGGTAAATGTTCTTCTCCTCTTTACCTTGCTCATTAAAATGTCTTCCCAGCCATCCCAGATAAACCAAGTTGAGAACATGTTACAGTACACACCTAGATTGTGAAATTTAAGGAGGGAGTTTAATAAAGCCTCTCAGGCTGTTGATAAGATAGGAAATGACAACCTGTTAAGGACTAAAGCTGCAGTACTTTGTTATTTATTTATTAGAGCTTTAAATGGTGAAGAGATTGGAGCAGAGAAAAGACCCACTGGAAACAGTTATTCTTCAGTATTTTAAGAACTCCCACAAGTTGTTCTGTGAGGTTTTTTTCATTATTTTTCATAATATATTGTTTTTTGTTGTCAGGCAGGTATTTGATAAGGAAGTACAACTTATTTTTCTGCAGTTCTTGTTAAGTGTATGTGCTGGATGTAAATGTAAATACTCTGGGTTTGGGGAAGAGAAACTGCTTTCTTCAGGTGTAGGAATGGAATAGGAAGTTCCATTATAACAGCAAGAGCTCAGCTCAGTTTTGGGAGTATGACCTTTGCCTCTCTCCCATGTGAGTGCTGATCCACCAATTAATAGCTGGAATTAAAGCCAGCAGGGAAGAGATGTGGGTGCCTGGGGCTGACAGTGCTCTGCCCGACACCCTGATCCTCCTGGTGATTCGTGCGGTGCTCTGCTTTCCCTGGCTTATAGATAATTGGTTTTGGTGAAGTCAAGTGATTCTGTCCAGGCCTGCGCTGTGTCTGCCTTACTTGGGCCTCTCTGTAGTTGAAGTTGCTATCAGAGATTCCTTAATGTCGTGTCTCCTGGAGTAATTTTAGTGGAAAGGGAAATAATTGTCCACTTGTGCATGGGAGGCTCGGGTGGGTTGGTTGGTGTGATGGGTCAGTCCTTGCTGCTCCCGTCCTGTGAGGAGTGGTAGACTCACAGAACAGTTTGTGTGCAAAGGGATTTAAAGTCCATCCCGTGCCACCCCTGCCATGGGCAGGGACACCTTCCACTGTCCCAGGCTGCTCCAAGCCCCGATGTCCAGCCTGGCCTGGGACACTGCCAGGGATCCAGGGGCAGCCACAGCTGCTCTGGGCACCCTGTGCCGGGGTTTTACCAGGCTCATCGAGGAAGTGCTGATGTCTTAAGGTTTGTCTGTCTTTTTACTGAGACAAAAGAACCACTTGGAAGGGAATGATGGATAAAGCTGCTGACAGCTCAGTCCGGACTGCTGGCTCCAGGAATGGGTATTTGCATGACAAGAGTTATTCAATCGATGCAAATGCTCTGCAGAGCTGCAGACCCGAAGTGAGAATGGGAGGAAGCTCGCTGGAGATGTTAAAAGGTGTGAAGTGATCTGAGTGGAAATTCTGGTGAAGCTGAAATCAGGGAAACTTCAGTGTCAAAAAAGCTTTGGCAAGAAACTGAGATACCCTATCCCTTCTTGACCTTCTAGAGCTGGCTGGTGATTTATCGCTCTGGAAACATAATTTGTGAACATTGGGAAGGAAAAAGGGGAGGGAAGTTTATGAAAATCCACTTTGTCTCCTTTGCTGCTCTAACAAACTTATGGTTGCCTGTGACAGTGGGAGGAAATAATTTAGTAGCCTTTAACTGTGTGTTTTTCTCAGTTTGAGCTTCAGTTAAACTTTTTAAAATACACACACCCACACACAGCAGATTTTTCTAGCTGAAAGCTGAAATTCTTAGCAAAAGCTGTGTGGCTATCATGTGACCATAGAAAACCTGGATGTGTCCCTGGGTCAGCTTGGGGCCATCCCGCTGCTGCTCAGGGCTGGATCAGGCACTGAGACCACTTTAAATCACAGGCAGGGAAGAGTTAAAATTCTCTTGAGGAAAAAGTGTTATTCAAAATATTTGAATTAACTTCTAAGTGTCTTTAAAAGACAGTACACCAGTTTTAGAGATTTGGCCAAAATGTTCTGTAGTTCTTGTCTTCAGACTGATGCAGAGTGATAAATGCAGGAGGTGAGTTTCTGAATTGCAAACAAGTGAGGAAACTGCTGCTGTTTTCTAGTGCAGCCTGATATAATTTACCTTTTTTTTCCTTAGTGAAGACAACTATAAATAGCAAATTATCTTTTAGCAAGTGGGTTGTGAAATGACTTTATCAAATATTCACACAGTGTATATATATATATATATATATATATATATGTTAAAAAACCCCGGGATTATAGAGTTCTCAAACAAAATTACTTTGTTTTCTATGAGCAGATGCAAATCTGCTTCTAAATCTGCTAATATCATGGAAGCCCCAAATAAACAAAGCTCTGTTTGCATGTTTTTGTATTTCAAAGTCTGCTACACCCAGAGCTGAAAATCTCTATCAGCATAGAACCTCTGTGATCCCCAGTCCTGTGCATGTATTTACTTGTATATATTTTTTCTTCCTAATGGAGAATTAAAATATCATAAATCCATGCTAATGTATGTGAGTCCTAATATGAGTTATTCCAGGTTCTTTTAAATTCCTGATTAAGATAAAAAACAGTAGTTTGTTTATTTTATGTTAACTTAATTCCGGGTTTAATTATTCATAAGATCACAGCAAAAGGCAATATATTTTGCAAATATGACTGTTTAATAGTATGGCACTTCAGTAGAGCAATCTGATATTGAATCTTCAGTGAGGAATGAGTAACTCGCTTTTAGTTAATTTATAAATCATGTAGATTACTGCAATATAGACAGTTAAATTCTGCTCTATTCTCATGTTCCAGCAAGAGCAACAAATGTATTTCAGCAATTGGTAAAATGAATGGAGTTTCCACCGAGGGAGTGCATTAGAACTATGTTAAAATTTCACTGTTTTATAGCAATGTATTGTAATTATCTGGAACTGGATATATTTCCTGCCAGTTTAACTGCATGGATCAACCCTCCAATGTCACAGAGCAACTCTTACACCTAATACAGCTCTCAGGACTCAAGTATATCTTAATGTTGTTAATGTGTTTTATAAAGTGAAAGCATTGTGCAGCCTGGGGACCATGTGCTGATTGTTGTGGTACCACTGCCCTGGTGTGTGAACAGGAGCTGGGCAGGGTGGGAAGACACAAGTGGCTTTGGTCATTAACCCCCTGCACCTGCAGGTCTGCTTTGGTCTGTTCCTCCCCAAAGGCTTGAAGAGAACAAGTCCATGCAATAGGTGTAGAGGATCCAGCAAAATCCTATTTCACTGCAACCTGCACATTTACATTGGGTGCAAATCTGCAAAATCAAATGTGAGAGCTAGAGCAGCATTCTCCATGTCCATCTCTCTTACTGCATCTTAGTGCCAGTGTTTCACAGTCAGAGCTACAGCTCCCAGACCCTTTTCATTGTATTTTTAAGCCAGCTGAACCATGCAAGGCTGGGGCACTCTATGCTAACCGAGCCTGTGTAGTGAGGGCACTGTTACTGCAGCATAATGACTAAATCAACTTGCACCAAGTGGCCAGGCATGATTTTTCGAGGATTTTGCTCAGAGTTTTTAAATATGGAATGTTCTTCAAATCATTTATGTCATTTATAGCATTTAAAACTCTTAATTTCCTTCTGCTGTTCCCCCCTGAAGGACATCACCAGGTGATTGGTTATGTCGAGATGTTTTAGGTATCAGTTGTCTCTTTGGTTTTTTTCCTTATAACCAAATAAAATGTGGAAATAAAGGGAAAAACCTCACCCGGAACTATCGTTATTTTAAAGATCTTAATTAAGAAGCAGAGTTAAACTAAATCCATTCCATACAAAATAATTGAAAAAAAATCTGTGTGTGTGTTTCGTGCAGGTTCCACGAAGGAGTTGATTGAGAGCTGCTGTGGAGCTGGCCAGCAGTGGGCTATAGACAACGGGGAGTGCACAGAAATCCCTGTAAGTGGCATGGATGGTGATATTTGCAGGTACGTAAGGAAAAACTGAACATTTTTGGTTAGCATAAAGAGTAGCCCTTGAGAAGAAATCAAATGTACTTCGTGGGATGTCCAGGAGACTGGAAACCGTGTCATTCATTGTCTGAATTATTTGTGGACTGGCAATATTCATGGCTAATTAGAAACCAGAATTTCCCCCTCTATTTGCCCAAAATCTAATATAAACGGAAGCTTTTTAAGGTTTCTTTTTGTCTCTCCCATGAGCAGAGCACAGACTTGTTTCCCGTTTTCTGCCTATCTGTGGAGTTGCAGTTAAATGGGAGGGCAGAGCTTGGCAAGTGCCGAGTGCAGTGATTGTCCGTGTCATTAAGGGATGTGTTTATTGCTCTGTGAGTGGCCCCTGGTTCTGCTGGAGGGGGCACCATACCCTGATCCTGCTGCTAGTGTCAGCAGCCCCTGCTCTGAGAGGCAGCCAGGTTCCCTCTGCATGGTAGGAGGACCGGGATGGGTGCAGGGTAACCTGGATCAGCACCCCACGAGCTGCAGTTCATCCCATTCCCTGCCCACGAGCCTGGAGCAGCCCTTGGGGAGGGATGGGGACAAACTCACTCCAGACTCACATTCTAGAAGACCAATCCCGTCATTTAGAGCATTGAAAAACTTTGGCATAAACCCTTTTATCAAATTTGGTATCATTGCACATTTCTGAAGTTACTGGGAGATTGAAATCCTCCCTGCTGGGATCTGGCGTGACAAAACTGACGCATACCAACTGTCTGTGAAGTAAAGGCAGATTAAAAATTCCAGCCTTGGCCTAAGTAGGTGCAAATCCAGTACATTAATGAGTTGCACCTGCGCATCTGAAGCTGGTTGTAGATTAAAAAGCCAGATCCTAAATGTTTCCCTGTGAACCTGCTGGAATTAAAAGGAGTAAGAGATCAGGGGGTTCAGTTGTCTTACTTGTAAAATTTCAGTTGTGCCTCTGTTTTAAAGATATAAGCCTGCCCATAAATATTGCATCTAAAAAAAAAAACATTTTATGTAAAAAAGTATTCAAGTATGTGGCCACAGACCCTGGAAAGCAAGGACAAAATCTTGCTGCTGCAAGTGGGAGCTGTGCCAGTGAGCAGATCTGGTGACCCTGCCGCTCTCCATCCCCAGGGTACTGCCTGTGCTGGAATCCTGCAATTCCTGCAGCTCCCAGGAGTCTACTCCAGCTCAACTCATTACCTAAAGATTGTAAAATCCCACTCTGGTTTGGGTTGGAAGGACTGAAAGCTCATCCCATTCCACCCCCTGCCATGTCAGGGACACCTTCCACTGTCCCAGGTTGTTCCAAGCCCTGTCCAGCCTGGCCTTGGGCACTGCCAGGGATCCAGGGGATACGTACAAAGTGGATGCTCATTAAAAACATTAATTCCTGTTCTGCCAGGATAGTTTTCTGCACATGTTTAGGTGTTACGAGTGGGATAGTTGCGGTGGCACTGGGGCATTTGCAGGGGGTGTCAGGGAGCCCTGCCCCCGGGATGTGTGACAGCGGTGGCCTGGCCCTTGCAGGATTGCCCAGAAGCAGTGCTGCGTGTCCACGGTGAGGGAGAACAGCTGCCTGGCCGGGATGGTCGCCGCCAAGGAGGGGGACACATGTGGCCCCGAGGACAGCGACCCCTGCGCGGGCTCCTCCTACAAGGTGAGCTCCTCTGTGGGTGGGTAAGGTGTGCTCCTGCCTGCCTCAGCAGGCAGCTGTTCCTGCATACCTGTGGGGCACGCAAGAGGTGAACTGGCAGGAATGTGGCGGTGAAATGGTGCTGTTTGCATTTCAGTTTGCGGCCCCTTTTAAAACTTTGCAGTAATGTTGTTTTGAATTAATTGCCATCTCCATTTTGTAGGCCTAACTGGCTGTATTGCTTTTGCTTCCTCTCTTTAGAAGTAGCTGAAAAGTCCATTTTAGTTTTTATATCTATAGTGTAGAAGAATTTAGAAAATGATGGGGCAAAACTTAATTGAAGGTATAATGTGAAACCCATTACTGGATGCTTTGCTTGGCTTCAGTGTTGATTGTAGCCCCTTTTCCCAGTTCTGCACAATGCTGGACTAGAGGAACAAGCATTTAGATGATGATGGAAGCTTTTGTTCATAAATAAAGGCAAACTGTTAATGGACAGCACAAATCACAAATCCTGAGCCACAGCCTCTGCTTAGATAAATGAGATTTGCTTTATGAGAACCAGTGGAGCCAAACCAATTTAAACCAGTTTGAAGATTCAGCAGCTCGCTTGTCCTGTTTTCAGCAGAACAGTGCCTTTCAGAATTCATTTCCCTCTGATCATAATTTACATAGCTATAGCTCAGCTTAAGTGCAGCTTCGTGGGCTCAGCAGGAACCTGATTAGTTCTATCTGTTCTTTTACAATTGTTCACTGGAAAAGCAGGGAATGTGGACATCCACTGCAGGGTTCAAGGGTTAATTAGCTGTGCTGATTTGTCATCTTCAGAACCATTGCTAATTTGGGTTCGAAGTCTGTAATTAGAGTAAAAGGAGAATCTGTGCATTTGGGAGAAGACATTAATATGTCTGAAATGTGACAGAATTGTTATTCTTAGGTTTTCACCAGGGGTTGTTTGCATGCCAGGCAGAGCCAGGCTGTGGAGTCAGCCTGATTACACATGCCATTCCTCAGGCAGAGGTGGGGAGGGAGAACTCCATCATTCCCGGCTGAGCTGAAACCAGTGACAAAATACTCTCGTGGAATGGTTCCTCATGCCAGTTCCAGCGGGATTTTTCCTTTAAGATAAACCATCTGAGACAGTAAAATTACTAACAGCTTTGCTCACCTATTTAGCTCGTTTAGCTCTTGAGTCATTGCAGCTTGAAAAAAATCAATAAATATTGAGACTGTTGAGACTTCATATTACTTTAGCATTACAGTATGTACTGCTGTAATGCAAAATAATCCAACTTTGTACTGCTTTCTAATGCTTTGTATTACAAGAAAGGTTTTCTAATTTTATTGTGGTTAAACATTGTTTCAGAGGGGATCTGGAAGAAGATGCTGATGGTCCATAGTGGTGATTCCCCTGATCTGTCTGCTCTTAGTAAATCCTGTGGCATAAATCAAAAAAGTTTGTCTGAAATGTGGAAAGATTCATTAATTGCCTCAAAACCCAGCAAGATATTTATACTGTCTTGCCAAAAGCCAGGGTTTTATCTCCAGGTTACAAACATTTGTAGGTCTTCAGGCATTTTAGATGTTTTCACCTTTTGCTTCAAGGTGAATGTGGTAGTGCTGGTTTTTCAGATCCAGGAGTTCAGCCTGTGCTAAATCAACCTAATGTTAGGGTGCTTTAATTGTTATTTACTCTTAACACAAAAAGCACAGGCTTAGGGATTTTTCCTAGTGGATGGAGACTCCACCATGGTAAATCCAATTATGCAGAATTCCAGCTAAGATTGTTTTGAGGGGAATGCAGAAAGCTGTGAACCAAAGAATGGTTGTCAAGGTGGGTTTCTCAACTGCAAGGTAAAAATAGTCATATTTGCTATTAAATCAGTTGTAGAATCCCTAGGAAGTTCAAAAAGCAGCTAACAGAAGGTCAAGGCGTGCCAATTTTGGCATTTTAAAAGGAACTTTTCAGAGAACAAGTTTTTCCACTGGAAAATGACACAGTTTTGTTCACCTGGAAAATATGTGTGCCCAAAGATGTATGACTGATTTAATACTCTCTGTCATGCCTGCACATGGGATAAATTGTGAATCAAATTATGATTGAAAGAAGCCAGGGTCTTCAAGGCAAATATTGCATATTTTACAGTACTTCAGTAAAAACATGTATTATCTTGAACTTCTATTTTGCATATTGAAGGTGACAAAACTGAGCTAAAACAAAAGAAAAAGCAGAAAAGAGATTTTTTTTTTTTATATAAAATTTGAATTTGAGGGTTCAGAATTTGGGGAGGATGGCAAGAGGAATTTTCCCTTTTCTAGCATGACCACAATTCATTATTGCTAGGGGTTTGTTTGTTTGTTTGTTTTTTTAATATTCATTTGAAAAGATAATTTAAGCCTATTTAGTGTGCACAATAATTCATCTTCTTCAAGGCCCGTAGTGTAAATTTTTCACAAATATATTTGGGCACATGGAGGGAGTTCCTTATGGCTGTGCATATTTGCAGATGTGAGTAATGTCTGCTGTTTATGGTGTTTGGGGATTTCTCAGATTAGGAAGCAGGGCCATAAAATGTGAGCTGCAGCCATCAGTGCTGGCTGAACATGCCAGGCTGTGCGCTGAGTGTGAAGTGCCCACAAAACCCCAGTGCTGCCCTGGAAAAAGGGGCTCAGCCGAAGAGTTTCTGAGCACTGAGCTGGCAGTGGATGCATCTCCCTGAAGGAGACAGGCTCTGGATTAATGGGAATGCCCATCTAGGATTTCTAATGATGAAAAGCGATCCCTCCTCATTTCCACGCTCCTTAGAACGCTGCCTCTCTTAGTGCCCTGCCCAGCTCAGGGATCTCCCTCCTGGCAGCTGTTCTGTCCGTGGAGCTCCTGTGCCAGCTCAAATCCTGCCCTTCATTTCCTGTGTCTGACCCCTTGTCTCAGGGTGAATGTTTTAACAGGCTGGAGCCTTTTCTCTGGGTTCAGAGAGGCTCCTCCAGTGTGGCTGCAAACATTCAGTGAGTGGATGACTTTCAAAGGAGTTGCAGAGGGAAAGAGAGTTTGTGCTTTTCTGTTGGTGAAACTTGTTATTTATACCCAAATTACATGAACAAATAAATAAATAAATTAGGGGTGAGAGGACACTGCAATTGAAACCCACAAAAGCATCTCCAGCTCAGGTGTGACCCCTGTTGTCTCTGCAGCAGACTCAGCTCCTCAGCTTCCCAGCTTGGTTAGGTATCCACTGTGCATCCACAGCGTGGACTTCTTGAGTTTGGTATCATTTATCTGATGCCCTTTTGTGCCTTGACTGTGCAGTAGATTTGTCTGGGACTGAGTAAAGCAGCACACAGTTTTTGCCTGCCACCTGCAGCAGAGCAAACTGCAAGAGGTGGGAATTGAACATGTCACTGAAGCTGCTGTTCAGGTACTCTGAGAAAGGAAAAAAGAGGCAAAGAGCTCATCAGACGCCCTGGCCTCCCTCCAGCCAGTCCCAGCAGGATGCTGTCCAGCACAGCCAGGTAATTAAAGGTCAGAGCAGGTTTGCAGGGCTGTAGTGCAGAGAGGAAAGTCTTTACTGACACCTGACAGGGCTGGGATGCTGCTGACCCTCATGTCTGTGCAGGTTATTTCCAGTTCCTGTCACGTGGCTTCAAACTGGCCGTGGTTTGAGCTCTAGTGCGAAGAGGCACAGATCTGTATTACTTTGTTTATAATTTCTGTTCGTACTACACACAGTCAAGGCCTGTGAGCAAGAGCTGGGAGGAGCTGATGTGCAGCACCACTCCTTCCTGGCATATGTGGAGCTGCTGAAATCACTGGCACAGCCAGACTTTGTGTTTGTTGTGGCTGCAGTTGACCCGTTGGTGCAGATTGGCAAAAACAAGTGCAAGTAAAGCTTTGATATTTACAACTGTCTACACTACAAATGTTTTTCCAGATGCTCCACTGCTTAGGAAAGTGCAGATCAGTTCCAGATGTGTGTGGGCTCATCCCTGAAGCTGTGTTAAATCACAGAATAGAATTGTTAAGGTGGGAAAAGACCCCTAAGACCATCAAGTGCAACTGTAAACCCAGTACCACTGCCCTGTTCACCACTAAACCATGTCCTCAAGTGTCACATCCACACATTTTTTGAACACTTCCAGGTGTGGGCATTCCACCACTGCCCTGGCAGTTTGCTCAGTGCTTCCAAGTGCTGGTGGCTGACATTCCCCTGTCTTGCAGCAATGCTGTGATTGCTGCAGCCTGGGCCTGCGCCTGAGGAGCGAGGGGAAAACCTGCGAGTCCAACATCAACCTGGGCTACCCCTGCAGCCACGTGATGCTGTCCTGCTGTGAGGGGGGGGATCACTTCGTCCATCCCGAGATCAGACGGCATCCTGAGCCCGTGCCCACGGTGACCCCCGAGAAGGGTGAGTGTCCTTCACTCGAGGGCTCTGCCCCGCACGGGCCTTCATGAGGTGCTGGAGGGAGCAGGGCATCAGGGGCACAGCTGCCTTCCTCTCAGCTCTAGCACAATTGCCTGGTTCCTAAAGCAGGCTGGAGAAAGCAAAGAATGTGTGGATGTTTCTCATCCATAAATATACTTGAGACCTTGCTGAGTGAGGAACTTCGGCGCTGTGCGTTCAAGAAAAGCCGACTGAGAAACTCGCTTAAGGATTAATTTTAATGCCACAGAAACCTTGTCAGACTTGGTCAGGCATGGAAGCTGGTGGTGTTCCAGCTCTGGCTGGTGTTTACAGGCAGTAAGAAGGACAGCCATGCCACTGCTCAGTGTCTCCCAGGCTGCTGCTGCTGCTAACGTAGGAGAAGCCAACAAATTGTGATGTTGAAAAGTTTCAAATCAACTGGATAACTTCTCCTGAAATTTGGAATTCAGTGTAGGGCAAATTTCAGCTGGGGCTCAGCACAGTACCTGAGCTCAAATGTCAGTGGGAATGGGGTTGGCAGTGATGTGGAAGGTCAACTTGTGACCTCCCTTGTGACTGTTTCTCAGTGGCTCTGTAAAATCTGTCCCTGCAGCCCTAGGGAAGGAGGAGGTGGCCCTCCAGCACAGATCAAGGTGTTATCTCCAGGATGGGCTCCTTTGTTCTTATCCTTGCAGTAACTGTTTTGGGTAGATCTGACTTCTCTTGGCATTTTTGTGCCCACCCACCCTGTTGTGTCCAGTCCCAAGGCCAGAACAGCTGTGAGAGATGTTCTGCTGTAGTTTCAGAGAGGGAAGATCACCATGAAGCACTGTCCATCAGCAGTGAGGCTGAGCTGTCCAATAACCTGCCTGGAGATGACCTGGATGAGTGTCTGCTCTACGGGGGGGAGCTCTGCCAGCACCTGTGCATCAACACCGTGGGCTCCTACAAGTGCTCGTGTTTCCCAGAGTTCACCCTGCAGGAGGATGGCACCAGCTGCTCTCCAGGTGAGAAAAGGGGACAGTATCTTTATACCTGCACTCATCAACCAAATTTTTCTTTAGTTTCTCTGCAGTTTCTCTTTTTTAATGGGTGCTGATGCATGGACATGTTCTGTAGAAATTGTAAAATGTAAAGAAAAATGGTAATTTAGGACACTCAGTTGCACCTTATTTTTGTGTTTGGTGGTACAGGATGGTAAAGGGTGGTGTTTCATATGTTCAAGTCAAGAGTGTTTGCACTTTTCAGAAGGGGATCTGTAAAGATTTTTAAAGAAATACTTGTTCTTCTCAGAGTAATTTTGTATTTCACAGTCAGGTTTTCTTTAGATAAGTTTAGATAAACTTAATTCAGACAGACAGCATTGCTTCCTGAGCTTTGATTTTTATCTAAAATCATTAACATCCTTCAGTGATAACAAACTCCAAATTTGTCTAGTGTGGTGGAAGTCTGGAAAAGAAAGTCAGTTGTGTTGTAATTGTTTTGATGTGTGGAGTTCTCCAGTGGCACAATTTCAAGTCAGATAACCCAGAAAGTTGAAACATCATATTAGTTACAAGTCCTTTCTGTTATTTAACAAGCAAAAGCAGAATTTCCATCCAATGACAGAACTCCTTAGGCTTCTAATCCTCTGCCCAAGGCAAGCAATGAGCATTCTTTATGTCATCCTTTTCAATGTGGTGTTACAGCATTTACCTCAAGAATGCATTTGACTCTTCCTGTGGCAGCTGTGTGCTCTGCTTATATTAGAATTCTGGGAAAGGAACCTAATCCAAAAGAGGCAAAGAAAAGTTCTTATTTTAGCATTGCAGAATTTGTCCTGACTGCTCACCTGGAGTGTATTTGTGGTTTTGATTTGCTTTGCTGTTCTTCTCGGAGCACTGCCTCGGCTGAGGTTCTGGGTGGAACATCTTGTGATCTGAGAAGTCGTGTTCCTGCAGATCTACAGGGCTGTGGTGCTCAGGGTTGTGCCCAGGGGTGCAGAGGGGTTTGCAGAGCTCACCTGGGGAGTGGGATTGTGACAGGGGCAGGGGACACCCGTGGGACCTCAGAGGTGCATAGCAGGGGGCCAGGGCAGGGAGGGCTGGTGCTGCTGTTGCTGTGCTAGGCTGAGGGAGGGTCAGGGAGGGGATTGGGAACCTCCGTGGCTTTGCTCGGCTGAACCATATGTGGCACAGTGGCCTTTCAGTTCTCCTTGTCCCTGTGTGTCTGCGCCCATCTCCGGCATTCCTGGGGAAGTCGTTCAGGCTGTGAAGGTGAATTTTGTTTGTCTCTGTTCCACAGCCTGTTATGCATCTGTGCTGAGGAAATTTGTTTGAGGAAGTCACTCTTCCCACACCCCAAACCTGCACTGCAGTCACCCTTAGTCATTTAAGATTGTCACTGTTTTGGGGATCACACTTTGCTCCAGGTGTCCCTTGAACTCAGGGTCCCTATTAAGGGACAATTTAGCCTTATGGATTTAGGCTTCTGTTTTGATGATACTCATACTCTTACTGATGTAAGAGAGCTCTTTTTTCCTGATACCTTTAACATTACTGTCTGTTGAAAATATTAGTGGCAGACAGCAGTTGTCATGTTTTCCACTTGGCTGTACAAAAGTCATTCCAAAGTACCCCGTGCTTGTAAAGATGTTTGTTGTTTGTCTGTGTTGAAGTAGGATGGACAGGATAAGGTCAGAGGCTTGGCTTTTTCCATCAAATACCGAATGAAAGACAACTGCTGTATTTAAAATACAGCAAATGTTTTAAGAATTAAATTAGCACTTCGTAGTTTATTCAGATATTGCAGTACTTTACAGAAGTTATTGTCAGCCGGCTCTCTGATCTGTGTCCATATTTGTTTCCTCCTCCAAGCCATGATGGAGTGGCATGAATGGGATCACCCCTTGCTGTGGTGTGTCTGGTGGGGGTGGTGCTGTCCCTGATCCTCCCTTGCCTTGCAGATCCTGACAGAGGACAGATGACCAGGCTGGAAGCCGAAGCCACCATCCCTCCAGTAGCTTCTCCATCCCAGCCCATCCTCGTGGTGTCCTTGCAGGAAGAGCAGGACAAGTGCAAAGGTATGTTGGAGGTGTCAGCTGCAGAGGAATGTTTAGAGACGGAATAAAACTCCACTCATCCCTTCTCCAGTCTGATTTCAGTGCGCAGCTTTAATCTGTTACCGTGGCACAAGACCGAGGAATTGTCAGGGCAAACCCGAGGGAGAAATCTGAGGCTGCTCTCTGCTTTCAGGGTTATTCCCCACTGCTGCTCAGGCTGGGGTGGCAGTGCAGCTGTGCAGGGTGATGTGAGCAGTGCAGGGAGGAGGGGCCAGCTGTGTCTGTGTGCAGCAGGAGGGTTGGGAGCAGTGCTTAGGGCTGCCTGGACAGGGTGGTTCCAGGCTGATTCCCCTTGCCTCAACTGGGATTGTGCCTGGCTGGCCTGGCAGTGTGGAACTGCAGCTGATCTGTGCTAGGGGTCCTGATGTACTGTGCAATTTTGTGTTGTGTAGATAACGGCCCCTGTAAGCACCTGTGCAACATTGTGGAAGGAGAGGCTGTGTGCTCCTGCATGGCTGGGTACACGCTCATGGCAGATGGGGTTTCCTGTGAAGGTGAGTGCTTTGGGCTCCCCACAGAGCCATGGTTAAATGTTTGTGTACCTCACACCCCTGGGTGTTCCTCATTTTCAGAACTGGGAATTGCAGTGCCATCAGAGAGGCCATTTGGCAGAAGGAATCCCAGTTCTGCCTCACAGATACCTCCTGAAGCACAGCGTGGCTGTTACCTGGTGAGGTGGAGGCAAGCCTGGGCTGGTGCTTTTTTCCTCTGACATTGCAGGCTTTTTTACAGCCCTTCTGGTTTCTGTTCCCACTGAGGTTCTCCCCAGGCTCTGTGTGCACATCTGTGGACACTCAGCACCCTGGCTGGGAACAGGAGCAGCGAGCAGGACACCTTTGCTGTCCTGGGCACCCTCAGGACACAGCTCTGCCCTGACATCTGCTCTGTTTGCTTTTAGCTTCTCTTGCCTTGGAAACCTGAACTCAGGAAGGCTTCACAGCTGAGGCAGGACACACCATGGGAGTTGGGCCAGCTCCGGGTGTTCAGTTGCTGCTGGAGCTTTGGCCTGCCCAGTGATGAGCAGTGAATTCCAAAGCTGCATCCTCACCATTCACGTTACAGACATTTTAAATGGGCTTCTTGAGTAGTCACAAGGGATATGTTTGCCCAGGGAGGGCTTGGGGGTCAGAAGCCATGCCCTGTGACACACCTTAATTATAAATCTCTAAGTAAGGGAGCAATAACAGTGAAATGCAAACAGGAGCTCCCAATGCTCAGAATTGCTCACAAATGATCCACATCACTCTTAATCTTAGATCTTATTGAATAACAAATCATTTTCATAAAATTCCAGACAGTCTGTGAAGAAAATGGGATTTTAATATCTCCAGATGAAATATTCACAGTGCACTGCTTACTCAAGTGTGGTGGAAGCTAATTTGATTAATTAATGTCAGCATCAAAAGGGGCATTTCAAGGCAATAGTTTTCCTACAGGAAATGAAAAAATTTGTATTTGTCAGTGGAAGCAGTGAGTTTAAACATTGGCAAGGGACATTTATAATCTCTGCTGAAGTCAGGAGCTGATGGTGAGGGTGGTAGTGCACTGGAACAGGTTTCTTTCAAGGAGTGTGCACTGTCTCTATGTGAATGCCTGCCTGTTTTTAAGGATATTTCTTTCTGGAATGGCAAAAGTACAGGAGTGTGAGCAAGGAGTGAGTGATCTCCGAGGGTTTATTCCAGCTCTGTTTTCAGTGTAACACTGCATGTATTGCAGCCTGGTGCTGATGTGGGAGCTCCAGCACACTTCATCTCGGCATCCCCGCGTGAAAGAAATGTTGTTTCATTTCAGGAGCTGTTCTAATGGAGTTCTGTTTTTCCCTTTTGGCTGCCCCGTGCTGCTGTAGATTTGGATGAGTGCCTCACAGGTGCTCAGGCTTGTTCCAGCGGACAATTATGTGAGAACACACTGGGATCATTCTCCTGTGTCAGCCACAGTGGGATGTGTGCAGAGGGCTTTATTCTCAACAGGCATAGGAAATGTGTTGGTAAGACGAGAGGCACATGCCGTTCCCCTCAGCATCACAGCTCTCCATGCTCTGCAGCACCTCCCCACCATCCCTGCATCTGACATCTCAGAGCCACTCAGCACAAACACACGTGCACCATTTGCTCAGCCCTTCACTTCATGAGTTGTGTGCTGTTTGGTTTTTCCCCAGCCATCTCAGGGTGCAGGTAACCTTGAGCAGGAGCCCCGAGCCCGCAATGTGGTGAGCGCAGCAGCTCTGCTGGCTG
The DNA here is from genome assembly GCF_017590055.1 of Onychostruthus taczanowskii. Classification (NCBI taxonomy): domain Eukaryota; kingdom Metazoa; phylum Chordata; class Aves; order Passeriformes; family Passeridae; genus Onychostruthus; species Onychostruthus taczanowskii. The sequence goes on from NW_024498818.1 coordinate 557,921, forward strand.
CAGGCTGAGCTCAGGGATCAGAGCAGCTGATCCCTCTGCACAGTTCAGTACTGACAAGTTCTAGACACCACCAAACAAGAGAACTTCAGAAATACAGCTCAAGAATCCTTGTGAGTCTGGGCACTGGAAAAGATCCATTCCAAAGGGGGGGCATTTTAAAATTCATATGAGTCCTTTGTTGATTCTGGCATAAATTTCTTCGTGTAGAAGTCAAGGATGCATCATAATTCTGCTCAATCATCCCTGCTGTTTGACTTCATGGAAGAAACGAATCAATTTTTACAAGTATATTTATGAGGATTTAGTTTGCTTCCAGCAGCCAGGACCTCAGCTTATGTGAAATAGTTTCTTTTTTGGGTACTTTTCTAGAGGCTGGGTTAGGAGGCAGCAGCAGTGTTGCCTGGAAAAATGGAGCACCTGGAGATCTCCAGTCATCTATGAAAGCATCAGTGCTCATGGTTGTAATGTCCTGTGTGAATGCAGTACTCTCTTCCACCCCTGTCCTCCTCCCTACATTTATAACATTGTTTCTCTGATCACCACAGCTTCGGTTTTGTTCCTGTCTTTAAAGCTCTGTGATCCTATCTGGTTAATAAACACCATGTGGCATTTGGGCATGAGCAGGAAAACTTCTGCAGTGTCAGAATCCAGGGAAGAACTGTGATTTACCACCTTTTAGGTGTTCCTTAAATTGTTGGCACTGGATTTTTATTTTTTGGTTGTTATTATTATTTATATTTAAGTCAGAGGTACTGGTAAGAATGGGAAACCAATGAAATTATTTGGTTTCAATGAAATGGCTGAGAGAGCAGCACTGGGAGGAAAGAGGCCTCTATCAGACAGCTCAGCCTGAGCTGAGGCTGGTGCTGGAGGTGCCCAGGGTGTGCCCGGAGCCTGCTGCAGGCAGCACGCTCCTGCCCAGGAGCCTGGCAGCTCCAGGAGTGGCCCCTACTCCAGCTCTCCTCCTGACTCTTGCCACTGAACCCCTTGATGTTTTCCCTGGACTGTGCAGGAAGGGTGAATCTGTCCTTTTTCACCTCTCCCAGGAGTGTTCTAAAACTAAACCAGTGCCTGTGCCTGCAGCTTTGGCAGGAGCTGCTGTGGCAGGTGCCAAGTCCTTCCTTTGAGTCACGTTCTCCCTCTGCCCCGTGACATTAGAAGAGTTTTATTATGATCATACCAGATAAACCTCAGGCACCACTCACAAAAGCAAAGACACAACTCTCGTTTGCGAAGCCCTTCTTCCTCACTGAACACCAAACTTCTGTGTTCCTCTAGTGCAGGGCAGTTTTTACAGTTATCCTTTTAAATAACCCTAAAAACTTTGGAAATTCTCTTCCTTTTTTTTGTGTGCTCCCTGCTCCCATCCAGCTCTGCTCCGTGTGTGGTGCCACCAGAACATTTGCCATGTTTAACATTTTTCCCTACTTTTGTGGTTGAAGGGGAAAGCCACAGGCAAACACTGTGGGTTGTGTTTTGCTCTCTGCCTCGTTCTCCTGGGGTATCCTTTTCCAGCCTAACAGCTTGCTCTCCACCTTGAGCTGTCCCAAACACCAGGAGGAAACCTTGGTAATTGGTTTGCAAATTCTTGTTGGTTTAACGATGTTACTCTTTGCATGTTTTAGGGACAGGAGGAGCAATCTTTGCACAGCCACAAAGCAGCTGATCATCTTTGATCTGTGGAGTTCCCTTTAGTCAGAGATGGGGAATTATAACTTCAGGTGCATTCAGGAGCAGACACCCAGGACTCCCAAAAGCCAGCCATGCATAGAGAGGAGTCCCCAGCTGTTTAAACAGCTCTCACACAGCCCCTCTGTGTGTCTTTGGGAGCAGAAAATCCTTTGGGCTGGAAGCTCCATGTTCTCCAGAGATAAGAGCCAGGTTGGGTGTTGCTTTTCTGGTGACTTTCAGGCAAAGTCATTCCCACCACCCACTGCACACTGACAGCTCTGCTCCTGTCTTTGCTACTCCCACCTCAGTTCCCTCCCGGCAGGGAGCAGGACGTGGTCTCTTTATTCCTGGACCCACTGGGTGGGTGGTTGCAAAATAACAAAGTGTCTGCATTGCACAGATGTGTCCCATAAAACAGAGCTGAGGCAGTTTGAAGAGGAAAAAATAAGGAGAAACTGCAGATGCAGCCCAAGAAAAGTCTACATTTCGCTTTTTTAATAGAAGGTGCATCAAAATGAGTTTTTGATGTCAAAGTGCATATTGAAATAAATAGCAGTAGGTAAAATGTTGATGGCAGAAATGCCAGCCCTTGGGTGCAACAGTTGTGCTCAGGGATCGTGTGTGTGCTGCTGTTTTCAGCAACAGTTCTGCAGGAAAAAAAAGAGTTATTACATGATTGCATTTCATTCTGGGTTTTGCTGACATAAAGTGAGGAATGTTGCTGCCACACACAGAGACTGCGTAGATTCCTCAAAAATTAACTGCGTAACTATTTTTCAGTATAGTATGGAGCTATTTTTTCTCTTTTCCCTGTTTTTTAAAGAAAACATCATCTTACCCTCCCTCGCAGGCTTATTTGGGTTGGATGAATACCACAGCTGATCCAGTGTTGGAATTAACTGTGTTTGAGACTGAAAACATAACTCCTGTTCTTCCTGGTGCTCTGTCGAGCTCTTACTGTCTTGTGGAGTTGGCTTCCAGGACTGGAGGGAGACAGGTCATGGGCACTCTGGATTCTACAGCAAATTTAGGAATTTGTTTAGAAAAATGAACAAAACCAGGCATGTTTGCATGATAAACTGGCCAGGGGAATGTGGTGGGCTGGCAGCTGGCCTGATGGCACAACCAGGGGCTCCTGCCCTGACTCTGGACAGGCAGAGCAGAGCTTTGCTTGGCCGTGGCTCATGGTTTAAGCCTTGCAGCTCAGCCCAGTTTACAGTCAGGCTGTAGAGCTTGTCAGTGTCTCGTGCACAAAACTTCCGTTGAAAGCGAGAATTCTGCATTGTAATCTGCCAGTTTCCATCATTTTAATTTCATCAAATATGTTCCAGCCAGTTCTGCATATTTTTTCAAGCACTCAGTGTTTTGAAAATTAAATCAAAAATATAGACAAAACATGAAATCGTATGAGATTTTTTTTCTCTCTGAAATCACAACCTTTTTTTATGTCTGTTACTCAGTATTCCACCTGCTGATCACATGGAATGCCTCCTACCCTCTTTGGTTCATATGTCAGACAAACATACTTTCTCTTTTGACATGGTGCTGGGCTGACTCATGCTCATGAGCTGCAGTGTGATGCTGTCAGTTTGTTTATGTGAAAGCCTTTTTGTGGTTTGCAAGAAAGATAATCTCAGATCTGTGGTACAGCCAGCAGAAAGTCTTGCAGTGCTTTGGGTGCTATTAAGTGGCCATCTGTTGCTGGTTTTCTCTAAAATAAATTTTTAAACTATCAAAAATTTTATTAACTAAGTCTAAGTAGGTGAGAGGGTTCTACCACAGCACCTCATATTCACCTGCAGCATGTGAGGGGGTTTTGCTACCCCCACAAGATCACTTGTGAAAATACTCGTAGTCTACTTCACTTGTGATAACACTAATTAATAGAAAGTGGGAAAGTGCATTAGGGGGACATAGCCCTGTAAGAACTTCGGGGCAGACAAGAACCTGCCCCTCAGTGGAGGAGCTCAGACTTCATGTGGGACAGGTAGAAAGAGATCCAGGTGATGGCCAGGACCTTGCTGTGGATTAACCAGCTGCTTTGGAAAGCAAGCCTAGAGCATGTAGAGAGTCCAATGGCAAACAGAGAGCAAAAAAAAAAAAAAAAAGGAAAATAGGAATAAGTGAGAAGTGGAATGTAACCAGGCTAACGCAGGTCTTGCAAAACTCTGCGCGTATCACCAGTTATCCGAACCCACCAGGAACTGAAGGGTTTTGGTGCTTCTCCTCATTTCTTTGCTAGAAAACCAGCTGACACATTTTTAAATACAAAAATCTTTTTGAATGGTTTTTCCTGTTTTTGTGCTCCACAGGGAAAGTCATATATATATGATGTACTTATCTGAGAATGAGGTTCTACAGCCAAAATGAAAATCTGATTTAAACAATACTTGCTTTATTGTGTAGTATGAAAACAGCTTCATGCACAGAGCAGCCAGAGGACTGGTAATGGTTCTGGTCACATTTGGCTTTTGTTAGCTCTAGCAATTCTTAACTTTATATAGAACTGGGAATGTGTGATGTTTTGTGGTGGTTGGCAAGAAAATTTGTCTTCCCAGTCTCTGCCTCTTTTTGTTGCTTCTAAGTATTTGTTCATCATGCTGTTCTAGCTTTCACTATTAACATAAGCAAAACCTGAATGTTAGATGATTTCATCCAAGCCTATCAAAACATATCATTTTAAAGGTGTTTCATATTCCTTCCCTAACTGTTCCATGCTCTGCAATCTTGTGTTCAAGTGATTTCTTAAAAAGAACTTTTTCACTACTCCACTTGCTGAAATCAAATCTCTTTAAAGCTCTAAATACAAATTTACTAACTTGATTGAGCCATCAGGGTCCATGAGTTCCTGCATATCCAGTCCCAGTGATGTATTCCTTTAGGGAACAGATGCCAGCATGACCCAGCTCAGCAGGTAGCCTCAGCTCCCATCACTGGCAGCCTGGCCTGAGGCAAGAGGGCTGCTCAGTGGCCTGGACTGTGGAGGTCTGGAGAGGAGCAATGGGCATTAATCCCTTTCTCATTCCCTTGTCCAGGAGTTTCCATCCCTTCACCACCAGCTGGTCATCAATCCTCTACCCCCTGCCTTTCCTCAGTTCTGTCCATCCCTGTCCCAGTGCCTGCACCATCCCCATGGCATTTGGGAAGAGGGGAGGAGGAGGAAATCCCCCTGGTGATTTGTGTCTCTTCAGTCGCTCTTTCTTAACTAAAGACACTGGGCTAAAAGCATCTTCCATCAGAGCGCTGTAACAAAGCCTCTATTGAGAGTCCTTCATTTGAGCTTTCTGCTCCTTCCAGAAAAGAAGGAAGAGGGAGATCTTGTGGCAGCCTGTGGCACTGATTTGTTCCCTCTTTCTCACAGACATCAACGAGTGTGTGACAGAGAGACACACCTGCCAGAGGAGAGAGCACTGTGTCAACACCATGGGCTCCTTCCGCTGCCTGCAGGAGCTGAGCTGCCAGCCCGGCCACGAGCTGAAGGACGGCGAGTGTGTGGGTAAGGAAAGTGTTCTCAGCTCTCACACTGAGGGAGGGGAAGGGATTGCAGAGCATTCTGCTGTTGCTGCTCTGTGGTACCAGTGCTGCAGCTAAAAAAGGCTGCTCATCGTGGAAGTGTTGGGCTTTACAGGCTCTTCCTGCACATTCACTCATTTGAAATGGTTTCCAGGGATAACTGTAAATTACTTAGAACATGGATGAAACCTTCTGAATTAGGATTTGACATCTCTGTGATGAAGGAATGCCCCTTAGCTCCTGTGCCTGACTCAGCTGATGCTGTTTGCTGGCGAGTCCAGCAAAAATTCCCAGCCTGAATGGAACACAGGGCTGACAGCGCCATTCTTCCTGTGTTCAGAATCCTTGTCAGCATTTATTTCCATTTACATTTAATCATTTGGAACGGGTTAAGAAGTTACTCTTCATCCCCCCTGTCCCTGTAGGTGTCTAACCAAGAAGGGAACATCAGTGCTCACAGCAGCACAAGACTGTGCAAGGGACACACGTGCCCTGCCTTCAGGGCAAAATTCACTGTTATTTACACCTACAAGTTTTACAGTTTCCTGACAGCTGCAGTAAGAGGTGCCCAAGGAAAGAGCTTAGCTTTTGACATAGAACATAAAGTCATAAAACAGAAATTATCAGAAATCATCCTTTATAAACAGCTGTCATAAATAAAGCTTGGGTTTACTTAAAGAGACTGTTTTGTGAATGCCCTGTTCTGTTGTCTGATTATAGAGCATTTCTAACATGTATTACTAATCTAATTTACTTTCTAGTCTTGAAATTAGATTATAGAGGATTATAATATTTACAAACTGTTTTACAGTGGCCTGTAAAAAAAAACTGCCGCTATTTTGGTATTTGTGGGTTGCAAAAGAAACTGTGAATGAGGCAGTAGGGACCTGAATCAAATTTGCTGCAGGACCTGACAAATCCTGAAGTGATGTCCAAGAGCACACATGCTTAACCCTCAGATTTCTCATTGGTAACATGTGTCTATTGAAATAATGCCTCCTGATTTCCTTTCTGGAGGTTAGCTGGCCATGAAGGCCGCTGAAAGGCAGAGCTGAGCTCACCCCAGTGTGGTGTTTTGGTGTGCTGAACAGATATCGATGAGTGCGAGAGAGGAACTCACAGCTGCAAGGTGAACTTTGTTTGTCAGAACACAGAGGGCTCCTTCTACTGCGAGTCAAAGCAGCGCTGCATGGATGGCTTCCTGCAAGACCCTGAGGGCAACTGTGTGGGTGAGTGTGAGCAGCAGGGTCTGTGCCCTGTGCTGCAGCTCCTGTGCATCAACCCCTTGGATCTGGAGTTTTCTGCAAACGCTGCTGTGAGCTTAATGTCAACGCTGCTGCTCATACTTGCATGTTGAATTTGGAACTTTCCCCACAGCAGACCTTCATCAACCTTATCTCTGTAGTACAAGAAATTGAAGGGAAGGAAAAGAAGTGACAGTTGGAAGAAAGCAGACCACAAGGGTTAAATAGCATCTCTCACTGCTCTGTTCATGTTCTTCACCAGATATCAATGAATGCACGTCTCTCCCTGAGCCCTGTAAGCCAGGATTCAACTGCATCAACACCGTGGGGTCCTACACGTGCCAGAGGAACATGCTGAGCTGCAGCAGAGGGTACCACTCCAACGAGGAGGGCACACGCTGCATCGGTGAGCGCAGCCTGGGGCTGGGTGGGGGCTCTCCCAGGGGAAAAATCTGTTTCACTTCCAAAGAGTTTGGAGTTCCAGATTCCTAAATGTGTTTGAGGAATGGGAATTAGCTGTCCCTGCACCTCTGGGATTTGTTTGTGCTGCAGGATCCTGATGTCTCATTGCTCCATGGAGTTTCTCTTGGCATGCTCAGCAACTGGTTTTGGCTGCAGATTTCACTGGCTTCCAGTCTGAAGAGAGTGTGCTTTAGTTAGTTTTTAAACTCATCCTGTCAGTCAAGACCACAATGCCTAGGTGGTTTTTGTAGTACCTCCCTGGAAGTGAAGTGATCTGCAGAAAACAAGGCATGCTGGTTTTGGGGTCTCACGAGAGTAGCACCAAGTGGATTTTCTTTGTAGTGATCTTCTGTGCATGGTGTTCCCCATTACATCCACTTGTGAGGGTGTTTAGGATAAATTCTCACTGTGTGAAAAGAATTCTGAAGAGAATGAGTGTATGAAATATTCATGTAGGCTGGCATGCAGCTTGATCCTGATTTGTGTTTGTTCCAGTGTATTTAGGGAGTTATTGACTGAGAATAGCAGATTTCAGTGCTTGTTAGCATTTGTTTGTAAATGAGCACATGAGGCATCAAGGGCTGGGAAGCTCAGTCCCTGGTGCCCAAGGCAAGGATGGCTGGGTGTTCTCCAATTCCCCATGTTCCAGGTTACATAAGATAGAACATCCTAAAATGACAGTGAGGGAAAAGAAAAAAAAAAGACAAAGCAGCAGTTTGCTTAGTGGTGATATCCTAGTGATTTTTACCTGCCTTCCCCTGGAAAAAAGGAAGGATGGCAGATTAACAAAATGTGCTTTGTAGTGCTGCAGGTGGGTGGGAACCATTAATTGAGAGCCACTAATTTGGTCATAGTTAGCAGCTTGCAGTGCACACCAGAGGTACAGCTGGACCCCATTTCCACAGGTATTCCTGCATTCACCTTTTTGCTCTTCATTATCCTCCACCTCCCGTCATGGTTTTACCCCCTGGCCTATCCAGACCATGGGTGGCCAGTAGAAAGGTAGAGAAGATTTGGAAGTAGCACACTTGGAAGGAACAGTTCATGGGTACAAGTGAGGAAATTGAGAAAGCTTCCAAATACTGTGTTTTGTAAGTTCAGGGCAAAGCAGTGCAGTGTTCTTTGTTGTCCTGTTACAGCCTGGGATATTTTAGTTCTTACAAAAAGAAGCTCCAAAAGTCCTGTCCCTCTCAGTTCTGTGCTGACACAGTTCTGCAGCTGCTTTTGATCTGTCCTTTCTCAGCCAGGCCACCTGAGCTGGGTATGGTTGCACCCCCTGGCCTGTGCTTACCCTGAGGTTGTTTTTAGGGTGACCACCATGCCAGAGTTTCCATGAATGCCATTTTTCCCACAAGGCAGCAGTCACCCTGAGCAGCACAGCCATCCTGGCTGCAGTGCCCTGCATGCCCTGCAGACGAGGGCAGGGGTGCAGTCCCCATCCCTAGACGTGGCCAAAAACTGTGTGGATGTGGCACCTGGGGATGTGGCTTAGTGGTGAACATGGTGGTGCTGGATCAATAGCTGGGCTTTGTGATCTTGGAAGCCTTTCCCAGCCTTAATGATTCTGTGATTCTGTAATAGCTGGGGCAAGTTATGTTGCTAAATTTCAAATTGATGAGACAGAAAGAATCCAGCTTTTCTTCCCATCTGTTCCTAAAAAAAATAGTTGGCTGTGTGTAAGTCCAGGAGAGAGGGAGAAATTGCCATTAATCCTCCAGCATCTCTGCTCTAGAGCACAGTGCAATAACATGATGCATTGTGATTCCTGATGGCTTTCTGTCTCTGCTTCACAGCACTCACAAAGCTCTTCAGGAATAGGCATAAGGAGGCTTCTCTAGCTTGATTTTGGGAAAATATAATTGATGTTAATTGGTGATTTCGCTGTCTTTGCTGTGTGCACTCTGTCCCTACTGCTGGTTTGTGTTGTTTGTTGTTTTTTGAATGGCTTTTTTTAAGTAGGCAGAGAGCACCGAGAAGAAAGAAGAAAAACATATGGTCCTAATTTCCTCTCTCTGTGATAAAGACTAGTGTCTGTGAGGCATTACAATAGCTAATTAGATCCCTGAATCAGATTTATTCATTTCACAGTAGTAAAAACATCATCTGCACATGTTTCTTTAGCAGAACGACACTTGTAGGGTCATCTCCTCTGTTTAGAGAATTCATCTGTCTTTAAAATGCTCAGATTTTCTGATTTAGCAAATGAGTTATTAAAACCCGCCTCTTAGATTTAGCTGAAAACCCTGTAAGTGTGAAATATGGCACAGTTCTGATGGTGTAATGCCCTAGAAGTAATCAAAGTCTGAATGCAATGGAATACAGAATTTTGGACAAACTAGCAAAATGGTTGCACTCACAAATTCATTACAAATAAAGCTGCTACTTTGCAAATTATCTGCATTAAAGACTTCCTTGTTTTTGCTGCCATCTCTGATTAAAAGAGAACTGGTAACTCAATGTTCCAGCAGAAACCTCAGTTCCTGTCAGGAGTTGCTGCATGGTGAGGGGCATTCCCTGCCATCCCTGACCCCGGTGCCATCAGGGACTGTGTGGGTGCAGCCTCTCCAAGGCTGTTGTTTGATAGAGAACTGCCCAGGAGCCCTCTGAAATGATTCAGTGCTCAAATTTATGGCTTCAAATAGGGCAGTATGGTGAACTTCCAGCCTTAGAGATCCATCCTGATGATTATTACAGATGGGCTTAGAAGCTCTCTGTGATCTCGCTCGGCTCAGCCAGGGGGGGCTGGCTAATAAATGAGGGATGGGAACAGTGAAACAGCCTGGAAAATACAAACTTTAATAACCAAAATAACAAAACATGGTGCAGGTTACAGAGGCTAGATTCCAAAGATCCCTGGGCAGGGCAAATGCAGCCAGGTGTAGGGACACAAGGTCCAATCACAAAGGTGAACTCAGAACCTGACCTTATATGAACTAGACATGGAGCCAACTGGAAGCAAGAACTGGAAACTTGACCAAATATAGGATAGTCCTATTAGCATACTAGTAATTTCTGTGGCCCCACTTTTCCCACTGTGGCCTGGTCAGGTGCCCCTCCTCTCAGTGCCCTGCCTGCCATGGAATGTGGCCAAAGCCCTCTGCAAATGCATCTGAAGCAGGACCCAGCTGGACAAGGTTCCACAATTACATGAACAGGGATTTGGGTTGTGAAAGTAGTTGAAGATGTGAACAATAGGAAAAAATCAGGATCTGTTGGCTTAGTAAGTGGCAGAGCTTGGAATACTTGAAGAAAAACACAATTGTGAGAGTTAATCAGACTTTTTGATGCTTCTTGTCACAGATGGTAAGAGGGATTTGTTAGATGCTGATGAGCTATTTAGTCATGTTGCAAGTCTTGTAAATCAGCCTGTATTGAAAACTCTCATCTTCCTCTGAGGATGTTTGAATGAGATTGGAAATGATGTGTGTGAGTGAAGAAGCAACTAATTTGTTGGTATTGGATTTTGGATGAGAGGCCGTGGGGAGTATCAAAATGGGAGCTGATTGAGAAAAGGAAAAAAATCAACATTGGGAAAGAGCAAAAGGTAGACAGCAGGAGCAGACTGAGAGGGCAGGTGGAGATGAAAATAGCAATTGCTTTAATTGAAGGGATGAGCAGAATTTCTGGCTCGTTCTTGTTTTGCTTTAAATGGCTTGGTGTGACTCATGGAATGGCAGAAATCAGAATGGGGGGTTTAAATGTCATGGTTTGATCAGAACCAAAGTGTGTTTACACTGAAATGCAGAATATACTGGGAGAACCCCATTGCAAGTCCAGTTACCATTTTCACTTTGAAGGTAAGGCTCTGCTTTTCCCAGGTTTGACTCGACTGCCTCTGAGAAAAGCATGGAGGGAGAAGATGGTGGTATTTCTCCTGTCCAGTTTCTAATCCTGCTATTAAATGGACCTTTTTGTGTCTCTTTATAAACACTGGTTTTAAGCAAACTGTACTGATGCTGATGCCTTGTCTGGCTCTGCAGATGTGGACGAGTGCCAGACTGGGGTGCACCGGTGTGGAGAGGGGCAGCTGTGCCACAACCTGCCCGGGGGCTATCGCTGTGACTGCAAGATGGGCTATCAGTACGACGCCTTCAGCCGCAGCTGCATCGGTGCGTGAGGCATGGGAGGGCTGGCAGCTCACCCTGACTGAGCCCTGGACCCCAAAGCAGTGCTCAGCACCACTGCAGTCTGAGTTCTGCAGTGCTCAGCACCACTGCAGTCTGAGTTCTGCAGTGCTCAGCACCACTGCAGTCTGAGTTCTGCAGTGCAGTGCCTCAGAAGAGGATGGCGTCACCTCCAGAGCTGGGCTCTGTCACTCCCAGCTGGGAGTTGGGACCAGGCACCCTTGGCTTGCCTTAACTGCAGGGTTACTTACAGTTTGTCACTTAAACCATCTGCAGAGTCCTTCCCTGTGGGTTATGCTTCTGCTGCTGTGGGAAACCTCTCTGAAGGTTCCAGCACTGTCCTCCCAAGAGCCATGACACAGCACTTTGTCTTTGGTCCCTCCCGTGCAGCAATTAGAGCTCAGGGTCACACAGCCTCGAACCCGAGGTTGCAGCACTTCACGCTCTGCAAACCAATCTCTGACACTTTAAAAAATACCTCCTGCACCTCGTTTGCTCGTGTCCCTCAGCTGATTGTGCGTTTGCTTGTTGCTGGCAGACATAAACGAGTGCTGGAACTACCCCGGGCGCCTGTGCCAGCACACGTGTGAGAACACGCCCGGCTCCTACCACTGCACCTGCTCCTCCGGCTTCCGTCTCTCCTACGATGGCAAGCACTGTGAAGGTACCGGCCTTCTCCTGCATGAGGAAGCAACTGCTGTGGGAATTAGGGGACTTAGGAGGAGGCCTTGAGGTGAAATATAAAGGCAGTAACCTTTGTGTGCTCAGATTTGCAGACAGTCAAACACTGGAGTTGTCAGATGAGTGTCAACAAGTTTCTCCTCTTCCTTGCTTTCTTTCTTTCCCTGTGTACTCTTTGCTTTCCTTTCAGGTGACAGGAGAACAGAACAAAGTTAAAACAGGAAACCATTCAAATTTTGATAAAGATGAAACTTGGTAGTGATAAAACTTACAAAAAACAACTTTGAATTGAATGGAAAATTTTTGAGTTCTCCATGATCTTTTTAGGGCAACAGTTTTGTATTTTAGTGAAGTCTGAAACAAATGTCTGCATGTGTGTGTGTTTCCATTGGCATATGGAGAAATGAAATTCAGGTGCAACAGACATGCTCTGGCTTCCTGGCATTCTGGCTAGGGAGCAGAAAAAATAGGGACAAATTAGTCCTTCCTTAGTCACTGTGACTGGAAGGTAAAGGTTTTCAGGGGCAGGAAAGGGTGGAAGACACTGTTCTGAAGCACTGTGGCCATCTCTGTGGGTTTGTTTTTGGATGCAGATGTGAATGAATGTGATAACAGTCCCTGCAGCCAGGAGTGTGCCAATGTTTATGGTTCCTACCAGTGCTACTGCAGGCAAGGCTTCCAGCTGGCAGAAGATGGGCATTCCTGTAAAGGTAAGGTGCTGCCTCACCAGGTCAGGGGTGTGTGTTTATTCTCTGTAGCAGGAAGAGCTCTCTGACCCTCAGCTGCCCCTGGTGCTGCAGGTGATGGCTGAGGATGGTTGTGAGCTGCAGCTGCCACAGAGGCTGCAAAAGGTCACTCAGCTACTGCACAGTGCAGTTCAGTGGGTGGAGCACACCTGTGGGACTGCACAGCCAGGGAGGTTGTTGTAATGGTTTCATGGGGCCAGAGCTTATGACTGAAGGAATCAGGTGGGAAGATATTCCTGTATTGCATCAGTGAACACCTGCACAGCTGAGTGAAGGTTTGCTCTGACAGCTGCTCATGGTGAATGAGGAGCAGAGTGATCAGAATGGAGAGAGGAAAGGTTTTGGCTCTTTAGCTGAAGTTATCAGCACTGACACACTGGAGAGTCTCTGTTTAAGGAATGATGAAGAAGCCAACACCCTTCCTAGCACAGGGAAGCCTGGCAAAATATCCTAGAAAAATTCATTGCTGAAAGGGTAGTGAGGCCTTGGCACAGGTTGCTCAGAGAGATTTCTTATCCCTGGAGTGTTCAAAGCCAGGTTCAGCCTCGTCTCTTGGAAGGTGTCCCTGCCCATGGCAGGGGGAGGAATGAGCTTTAAGCTCCCTTCCATCCTAAACTGGTCTGTAATTCTATGATTCTCTCAATTACAGAGGCACCAGAGAGACTGAGTGCTTCAAACTCAGACATGCCCCACCCTCATTATTGCTTCCCATGAGTGTGTACTGCTTGCAGCCAGTATTTCTGGGAGCAGGCTGGTGTTCAGCATTTCAGAAAGCATCAAGGCAGTGCCAGACCTCCATGGTTGTGCTCACATTTAGCAATGTATTATAAATGTGTCAGGTGAGAGTTTCCTGGTGTCCTGCAGCTTGCCTTTGCAGATCTGTGTTGTGTTTTTTGTTTTGGTTTGTTTTGTTTTGTTGGCTGGGCTGTGACTGTGTTCTTTGCGCAGATATTGACGAGTGCACACAGAGCGCCGGCATCCTCTGCACCTTCCGCTGCGTCAATGTCCCTGGCAGCTACCAGTGCGCCTGTCCTGAGCAGGGCTACACCATGGCAGCCAACGGCAGGACCTGCAGAGGTAACAGCACCTGAGGACTGGGCCTTTCACACCCTTGCAGTGAGTTCAGCCATTACAGTTGCTCAGTCAAGCCTCCACGGTTTGTGTCAGTCACTGTTCTGAAGTCAGTCTTCGACAAAGTTGCCAAGTATTGGTGTCTGCAAAGTCAGTTTTCCTGTGCTAGAAGAAAGTGCTGTGGCAACTCAGCTGTCAGTGTGAACTAATTGCCTCAGTGAATTCCCCAGGAGCCCACTTCATCCTTCCAACTGAGGCACTTGATGACTCACATGAGCTGTGTGTGCACCTTGGAACAGCACTCAATGGTTGGGGTTTTAGAGGTGCCAGATGTAGAAATCTGTGGCTGCTTTATGAGTTACAGTTTTCTCCTCTGGAAAACTGGGAGATTAAATGTTGGTGGTGTAATTGAAACTTGGCCATCCAGCAGTATCACCTAAGCTTAATCATGCTGGCATTAATGAATGTTAGTGAAATGACAAGAGCCCTCCCCTCACACACCCCTTTTCCTCAGAATTGTGGAGATGTCTTCTGGGAGTCTGGTGGTTTTCATCTGGTGTGCAGCTGTGTGGTTCTGAGCTGAACCCCCCTTTCCAAAGGATGCACTGCTTGTGTAACCTGATGGAGGATCTGATTACCTTTAGTCCTTTGCACATTCCTGCAGTCCTTACACCAACTGCCAGGCATTTCCTGCCCTGGCTCTTTTAGGAACCCTTCACGTAACTTTGGTTTTGTATCTCCTGTGCTTGAATTCTGAGTGCTAATGGCAGTGAATTTTCTCTGTGTAATTCCTGAGCAGCATGAGCATACTTAATCCTGACTGTGGAGCAGTGAAGCGGATGAAATGACAATTAAAATCCTTTATAAACATTTTAAAATATTTTCAGATGTGTTTTTAAGTATGATTGCAGTAATATCCACATGGACTTAAATTCTTACATAAAGTTTACCTTTAGAAAACTGCAGTTCCCCTGGATACATCCACTTTTTTGGAGCTCTGCAGGTCTGTAGGTACAAGTCTGGGCAGATACTGAGGTGTGTCTGAAAATGTGGTCAAAGGAAGCCTGGGTTGCTGTTGGCTCTGTTGTTGGCTTCTCTGTGCAGGGAGATGATGTTGGTTTCCCCCAGCTAATGATCTGGCTCCAGTTGCTCATCATCTGACCAGTTCTGAAGAGTTACTGGTGGAATGTTCCTTGTACCCTGTTTTCAAAAGATGAGTTGTATCTCATGCAGTAGTGGCTCAACATATGGATCTTCTTTGCAGAAACTGCCTGTGGTATTTTGCAGCGCAGCCAAAGTGGTGCAGGGACTGCTTTCATGACAATGATTGCAATATGGAAGAAATTTTCTTTTCACCTACGGGCACTGCTGAGAACCAGCAAGGGATTTACTTGACTTTGATTCTCTCCTATTTCCTATTGTATACTTTCCTTTGCAAGACTTTTAAACCAGCCGGTTCAGTGTGTGAGATCAGTTCTCATCCCGGGGGAATGGAGGGAGTGGAAGGCTATGATTTCCCTCTAAGAGTCTCTGCTCTGTGAGAATTAGCAGAGCTGCAGGGCCCTACGCAGTCCACATGCCTCATCTGTTGGAATTTATTTCATTTTAAAGTCTCTGTGCATTGTCTAGACGTTTGGGAGTACACAGTGTGACTGCGAGGGCTCTGTCAATGCTTCCTGCTCAGGCTGGATCTTTGTCACTGCATCTGGCACTCAGCATTGTCAGGCCCATGGCTTGGGCTTGTGACTATGTGTTATTTCGGTAACCACATTATTCTTTGGGCCATAAAGTGTCTTTGAGATTCTAAGTGCTCTTTATTATGTCTTTTGCAATTATGTCTCATTCTGGGGAGATACTTGTATTTAGGTTTTCTAAACTGTGTGCCTTGTTCTGAAGGGTTGTTCTAAGTTCCCCTCTTTGGCATCTCCTGGATCCTGTAGGACAGCAGTGACCACTTTGCATTTGCTTGCTTTAACTCCACATTCATTTCAGTTGTTCTGCATTAATCCGGAGCTACCTTCATGCACAGATGGATTCTTCTGGCACAGCCCAGCTTTCTTCAGTCTCAAAAAATCAGTGAGAAGATCCTGTTGTCTTTCAGCATGACTTAATTATGGGGTTTGTTTATTCCTGAAAAGTACTAGGAATTAATTCTTACTTTTGAACTTGGAACATCTTTTTCTTGTGTTTCTTCTTAGATGTTGATGAGTGTGCAATAGGAAGCCACAACTGCTCAGCTGCAGAGACTTGCTACAACATCCAGGGCAGCTTCCGCTGCCTGTCCTTCGAGTGCCCTTCCAACTACAGGAAGGTGTCTGACATGTGAGTATGGCCTTGGGGCAGCACCAGAGCCAGCCCAGTGCCCCTGCTGCTGTGTGGCACTTAGTTTGTGGATGGGTGTGGGTGCTCAGAGCTCTGAGAAGCTGCTTTGGCGCCTGGAGCTCATAGACCTTCCCTATGCAGAGTTTGTGTCTGGTTATCCTTCATGCTCCTAAGCCCTAAAGCCTCTGTTTGCCCTCCAGCTGCTGGTGGAACAGCAGAGACCAGAGCCTGCAGCTTTCCTTGCAGCTCTAAAATGCCTCTGTTTATAATTAAATTTTAAAGTACTATCTTCTGTGCTGTTTGTATCAGAGCAGGAGCAGCCAGGCTGCTCAGTGCTCCACTTTGACTGTGGGTTTAGGGCTCCCTGTTTAATACCCACATTGCAGTTCCTTAGGGAGTGTTGAAGGGGAGCAGGATACTGAGCTTGCCAGGCCGCAGGATTCTGGGAATGGCACATCCCCAGCTCCTCAGCAGCTGGGGCTCGGGAGCCCCAAAATCTCCCTACCCATTTCCTGCCTCAGTGGCTGCCAGTGCTTTGGAACCCATACTTAGTTGCTTATGGCTTAAAACATACTTTTCCTGCCTTACAGAACTGAGCAGCTTTGCCAGTTGAGGAGTTTGTTTCCCACTCCCATGTTTTAGGTACCTTTCCAAGGGGTCTCATTGTTATTTTCTTGGAGCAGTGCCCCAGCTCTGCCGGTGATGAGCCCCTAGCTCCCCTTCCTGGCTCTGTGCCGTTCAGCCTGGCTCTGGCTGTTCCTGTGGAGCTTCCCCACACTCTCCCCAGGCTGTGATCTGTGCCTCGGGCTGTGCTGCTCTCAGTTACACACCCAGAGGGGTTCCTGGGCACTGGCAGGGCAGAACAAGCAGCTGCTGATCACACACTGAGGTTTGGGACTGCTCTTGTCCTGATGGGACTATCTGAAAACAGAGGCCAGACAAAATTAAGAGAATAAAAAGCATTTATATTTATTGAAGGGCCTTCAGGTACATTTGGGGCAGATGAAGCCAGCCCCCCCCCCTCACCAGGGGCTACACCCAAAGTGTGTAGTCATGGGTCACGGGTTTTTATACTTTTATAAGTTTGGTCCGTTTGCATATTGGGGGTTAATCTTCCAGTTACAGCTTCAGGTAATGCAGTCATTCACCCCAAGTTTGCTCCCCCCAAACTCACTTCTCTGGAGCCTGAGGCAGTGAGGTGTCCTTGATTGCCAGGCCTGGAGAGGAATTGTTGTGTCTGACCAAAATGGGAAAGCAGTAGTGAACACTCTGTATGGAGTTTAGAGTTATACGCTAAAGAATTGCAGGATTACAAGTGTATGAACAATATAAAATCTAAAATCCTGAGGCATCAGTCTGATCCCTGGCAATGCCCCGAGGTTTTTATGTTTTTCCCTGCTGTTCCCTGGCCCCTGAAGGTGCCTCTCTCCTCTTTCCCCAGGAGGTGTGAGCGCATCAGCTGCTTCAACTTCCTGGAGTGCCAGAACACACCGGTGCGCATCACCTACTACCAGCTCAACTTCCAGACCAACATCGTGGTGCCAGCCCACATCTTCCGCATCGGGCCCTCGCCCGCCTACGCCGGGGACAGCATCGTGCTCACCATCACCAAGGGCAACGAGGAGGGCTTCTTCAGCACGCGCAGGCTCAACGCCTATACAGGCATCGTCTACCTGCAGCGCCAGGTCAAGGAGCCCAAAGACTTCCTGTTGGATGTGGAAATGAAACTCTGGCGGCAGGGAACCTACACCACTTTTCTTGCCAAAATCTACATTTTCATCACGGCTCATGCCTACTGAAGCCTGTGCTGGTGTTGGATTTTATTGGTGCTATGCTCTTTAACTGTTCTACCAAAGCTTAATACCGTTGAACTGGCATTTCATGTATCTAGCCTTTATATTATTTTTCTTTCGTTGCTTTAAACTTTCTTATTGGTTGTGTAAATTAAGTTAATTTTTATCTTTTTATGTTCTTATGCAATTCTGTACATCATCATCTGCCAGCGAACAAAGGAAGGGTTAGAAGGGCAGTACAGACCTTGTGATAAATGCTGGAATCTTTTCTTGGCAATTATTTTTAGGTGTAGTCACTTCTGCAGGGTATTGCACTAGAGAGGGAAGGTGTTCACGTGGGAGTACTGGGAAAAAAACATGGAATGATTTCTCTTTCTGACACAAAGTTCTGGTTTGGCCAGGCCAGTGGCCTCACTGGGGTGTCTCTGCTGAGGTGCTGAGTCCAAGGCAATCCGTGGACACTGATGGGGACCCCACCTCCTGCTCCCAGGTTATTTTCCTCCTTCCACCTTTCATAATATGTTGCCTTAAAATATATATAAATAAAAGGAAACTCCACCAGTGAAAAAGCCTATGGATGAGTCTTGCTTTAGTAGGAATGCTCATCTGCTGAATATTTGCAAGACCAAGGCCTTACCAGAATGTTACACTTTAAGGTAAAAGCTCACATTGCCATTTTTAGTAGTTGTCTTTGAAAGTGTTGGTGTTCCTCTGTTCCTCACTCTATAATATGTAAGTGCAGATTTGAAGCTTTGTAATTCTTAAAGGAATGCCCAAATGGAAATAATGAAATAATAATTACTGCTCCTTATTTTAAAGCTTGGGCATGTCCCTGAGCAATAACTTGCAGTTTTAAATAGACTAAAAAGGGAGTTGCTTCTCTGCTTCAGGAAAATGCCTCCAGTGGTGTTGCCAAATGAAAAATGCCAGTGAAATTGGTGGGTTGTATTTTGCCATTTAGAAAAGAGCACAACCAAAGTTTTGAGCTCGATTTCCTCTAGTTCTTCAGGGAACTGGATGAAGTTGGAGGCGAGATCTGGCAAAGCATAATATAATTGAAGTATTTATTAGAACTCAAAAATTAATATCAGAACTTTTTTGCTGTTTTTTTCTTTTCCTTCCCCAAAAAGCTCCAGTGTTGCAATTTTCTGAGCTTCCTTTGTTTCAGCTGTAATTATTTTGCAAAATGTTTTAAAGGAAAAACATAGCTACAAGCTATGGATGTTTATTTCTCTGCAGTTTAATAATCCTAGAATCCCAGGTTGGATGGGACCTCAAGGATCCAACCTTTTTGGCATAACAATAACCTGTTCTTTTCTACAGTCAATCTTATTTTGGTCGATGTTTACACAAAAAGAAATGGAGAAATTAAATCTTACACATTTTTATGCCATATTCAACAATTTTATTATGTTGTAAAAATTGCATCTAAAAATCTTGTAAGCATCAGCTGTATGGTGAGGGGTATTCACTACATCCCCAGGCCAGTCTCTACCACTTCAATTCACTCCTTTAATTTGGACGTTCTTAAAATAAAGGGCAAATCTTTCTGTGTCTGTGATCATAAAATCCCATTAGCAGGGAAAAATTATTCATGTTCCCCAGCTGTAAAACAAGGACTACCACTGAGCTTGCTCTCTTTGTTTATTTTCTATAAAAACCATTTAGTAAAAGATCTTCTTCCACCCATCTTTTGTTTTCCATAGTTAACAGTTTTGTAAGCATGTAACAGGGAAGTGCCAGCTGAGAAACACATGCTTGTGCAATTTGTCATTCCAGTTAATTCCTGTCTTACAGCTCCAGGCCTTTCAGATCCATCCTGCACACGTTCAGGGGTGACACATTTCTCCAAGCCCCACTGGGGCACGTCAGGAGTCACCAAAACCTGGAGTTTTCCATCAGCGTTAGGATTTGATTGAGCATAAATGATACCCAGGCCTCAACTGTGCTTCTTGTCAGAGAATAAATGGACAAGTCATTTGTTACTGGGAGACCTTTTGCTGACTAAAACCAGCCACAGTCAATCATATTAAGGATCTGGCAGTTCTTAGCACCAACTCTTCATTTTCTAGACAGGTAATTGATGAAGAAAGTTTTAGGGAAGGCTTTGCATAATATTAGAAGGAAAATGCTCTGCTAGGAAGAAAGGTGTCTTCATCTGTAGCTGGGAAAGGTTGGAAGGGGTTGCTTGGTGCAACTGGTCAAAGCAAGGGGAAAGATTTCAGGAGGTAACTTCACATTCTTCTGCTTCCAGATTAACCAGAGGAGGGTTTTACCTTTTTCCAACCCAAAGAGTTCTCTCTGTCAGTTCAAGGAGGAGCAGGAGCAGTCAGCACTGCTCCCTTAGCTCTGCCTTGGGGCAATGCCCGTGGCTGAACTTAAGCAGCCTCGGCCCCACCACATGGGGGATGTGCTTTCACGTGCTGTAAGTGGCCTTGAACTGAAATTTTGGTCTCCTTCAACTCGTCCAGCTCCCAAAGGCCCAGTCCCCATCTCCAGGAATGCTCTTTCCACTTTATTTGGGCTGGGTAATCTATGTTGTGTGTCTATGTGCACAGGAGGTCTCAGTGGAAAGAGTTCAGGCCTGGGCTGTATTTCTTTTCTTTTGAGTAGGTTTCATTTATTCCCTTTGCTCCTTTGTGGCCCCCCCATGCCTTGCCTGGTTGAGGTGAATTAAGAACAGCTACACAAGAGCTGTGCAAGCTGATAAACTCACGAGGAAGACAACAGCTGCAAACCTCATAAAGAATTACAGCTGACTTGGGGCATCTGTTCTGTGTGTGTGAAAACTCGGATTATTGGTTGTTTCCCAGCATGGAAATGGCCTCGCTGTGACCTGCCTGAGCAAGGCCTGCTCTGCTCTGCTCAGCTTTTCTTGCTCCTGCCTCGATAAAATCTGACCTCTCTGCACTCTGCTGTTGCATTCCTTGGGAGATCCAGTGATCCCAGAGACTGAGCAAGATCAAATGAGCTGTTGGAACGAAGAAGAAATGTTCCTCTATGTGTTTGCTGGAAATTTGAGTGGGTCTATTCCAGAAAGAAGCATCAGGTTTTATTTGGACTGGAATGTACATAACAGAGTTGAAATAGCAGGACACGGGTGAGAGGGATGTTCTTACCTCGTATTTTAAACTGTTCCCTTTCTAGAGCAGGGAGGAAGTGATTTACAATCTCTTTGTGTGTAAATACATGTTTGTGGGTCACTGCAGGTGATGGCCAGCCTGTGCCAGCATTCCCGTGTGAGCCTGGTGCAGGGAAAGACATTGGATGGCTCAGCCTGGGCCTCACTCCTCCTCACAATGGGGAACCAAAACGGGGGAGGGAGCTGTTAATGGGCCCAAATTTTTACATTTCTTCCAACATATTCCAGACTTTCATTCTCTGTTATTTCTCTGTACCAGTTAGTCAGTTATATAAATTATATCAGATTCAGGACAGAAATAAATTTCAGATAGATTTTCTAGTAAAAAGCTGTAATAAGGGCCATTCTGCAACATCTCTTCAACTGCAGAGCACGAGAGCCTCTTGTGCAAAGGTCCCAGTGCCTCTGCCAGCTGAGGGCATCTTGGAGAGTGAGGGCAGGGCTGAGCCCTCTCCACCCCTCTTCCCTTGGGCAGCCCCTGGCACACAGACACCTTTGGCAGGCCCTGGCCATGGGGGCACACACACATTGTCCTCCTGTGTTGCTCTGCAGACCTGCCTCACACCTAGGGAGATGGTTTTTCCATTCATTTGCCTTTTTTTGCCTTTGTCTTTCCATTGCTCCCACCCATGCCAGGGGGAAGAGAAAGTTCCAGCTGTGGAGAATTAGGATTGTGGAGTAAAAATAGATTTTGAGGTCAAATAAAAAGTGTCTTCACACTTGCAGTGTTCTCTGCATTACAGAGACATTAATTTTGAAGTGGCTACTGAAAAGCAGGATTTAATTATGTCTGGTTTCAGTGATGTGAAGCTGAAGTCACAAACTCGAGCCTTTTGTCTTCTAAAGAACAGTTCTTTCTCTTGCACGTTCTCTTCCCATAAGGCTGAGGGTCCTGTTAATTTGGGGTTAAAAATGGCAACATCTGCAGTGAATTTTCCCTTTTTAGCAGGGGCTGGAGAGGAAGAGGATGCCATTGTGGTGCCTGCCTTACACGCTGCGACTGGAGGGGTGGGACAAGAGCCTTTGTACATCAGTGAGCCCTTGTGTGGCAGCCAAGGATTGTGTTCAGTGCATAAAGGCATAGCAGGATGTTTGGAACATGGGATGGTGCAGTGGTGGAGGGATGGAGGTGCTGAACTGGTGATGCTGGGGCTAGGCTGCAGCAGAAGGGTCTCTGATCTCACTACCCCATGGGACATAAACCCCAGGCTCACTCTGGATGAAGAATTGGTCTCAGCAGAGATGCCTTGTGCTTACAGGTGACCCAAGGTCAGATTAGTGAGCCCAGAATGTGTGAGAAGGGAAATGAAATGAGTTCTGTGCAGGGTTCATGAGATTTGGTTCATTGCTAATAGTCTGTAACCCGAGCGTTCAACCTCCCGAGGAAATGCAGAGTTTCTGAAGAGAAACACTGATTATGAAAAGGGCCATCTGAAGGAGTCAGAGCTTTTCCCAATAGAACAAGTGTGGAATGCTCTCCTTTCTGGGGAAGGGTGGAGGGGGAAGATGTAAAATCTAATTTCATTCAGGAAAAATAGTCCAGTGTGCGGAGCACTAAACTGTCCTCTGTGCCACCATTACTAGAAAGGAGTTGTGAAACATATTGGCAACACCAGTTGATCCAATGTAAGGAAAATGCATCCAAAAAGGAGACATGAATGCCCTGAGGGAATGGGAGGGAGGAGATGCCTTTCTCTCTGTCACTGAGGGCCCCTGACAGCAGCTCCACTGGGCTCCGCTCCAGGAAGGGAATTTGGCTCACTCTGATTGCAGAGTTACTGGTTGCAGCCAGACGCGCCATAGAAGGGGATAGATCCTCCCCAGCACTCATAGCCAGGAGGAAAATGCGTGTGGAATACTTTCAGTATGGGGAAAAAAGCTGATAATCTTTGATGAAGGACACTACCATTGCTGGAGTCTGAGTAAACCATGGAACGTGGAGGCTGAACAAATCCCACTGGTGCTGGTTCCCTTCTCCCAAGGGTTTCCCACGCAGACACCAGAGGTGGTGCTAGTGGCTGAGGGCTGAGGCTGGGTTTGTTCTCAGGTGCCACAAACCTGCAGCTCTGCTGGGCTGTGCTGGGTGCCGCCAGCACCTCCTGCTAACTCTGGGAGCTCTACAAACAAACAAAAACCCCAACCTCAATCACCTTGAAAATAATGCTTGCTGAGCAAAAGACTTAATATTCTCGAGAAAGAGTTTTCCACAGGTTCCCAACAGCTGTTGATGCAGAGCTCCATTGAAGTGGATGGGCTGGGTGAAGGCACAGCTTTAATCATAACTTAATTTTCCCCTGGGGACAGGAACAGACACACAAATGACATGTGCTGCTATCGTGTCCTGAATCACATCTGGAAGATGCTGACAGAAATAATGATGAAGGGTATTTAAAAATGTGATTACTCCATGTAAGTACCTGAATTTTCTTTCAAAAACATATGTTTGCACTAGTAAATGAAGTGCTCAGAGGCGGGTGAAGGCCAGGCCTCCAGTGTGGGAGGACGCCAAAGCCAACAGGCAGAGTTAGAGCTGCCAGAATGCAATGTGAGGCTCCCCAGCCTTCAGTCAGCCTTGACCCCTGCGTGGAGGGGGCATTGGAGCACTTTGGGTGGTTGGACTTCAGGAGGTTTTCCTTGTGTTTTTACTGGTTTGGGTGGAGAGGGAGGCTGTGGGTGTTCACAGTTCAGCCATGGGTGTGTTGAGCTGATCGTCTGCACCTCTCCTGGGTAGTCCCAGTCCCTTGGCAGGTGGTGCAGAGTTGGTTTTCCACGTGAAGCGTGACCTTCTCAGGACTCTGAAAGCTCTCACCAT
Source organism: Onychostruthus taczanowskii (assembly GCF_017590055.1). Classification (NCBI taxonomy): domain Eukaryota; kingdom Metazoa; phylum Chordata; class Aves; order Passeriformes; family Passeridae; genus Onychostruthus; species Onychostruthus taczanowskii. Next base: position 581,502 of record NW_024498818.1, read on the forward strand.
CCTCACTTCCCAGCCTCCCCATCCTTGGAAATCCAGGAGTTCACAGTTCATTTGTTAACTTTGGTACCTCTAACCCCCAGCAATCTCCACCTCTTTCTCTGAGGAATTCCACTTGCAGCCTGTCCTTTCTGCAGCTGCCTCCTGTGGGTTCTCTTGCTTTTACTCCACTGCAGGAGATCTTCGTTTCATCACTTCTCTCCCCTTTAAAAGAGCACAGGTCAGAAAGAGAAACAGCCACCCTTTCTCCTTGATGCCTGAGAGCTTGCACCAGCGTGAGGAGCTCACTGCCCTGCTAAGCCTCTGAGCTGCCAGGCTAGATCCTGAGCAATAATATTATTCTACACTACACCATGACTTTAAACTGCAGCATTGCAGGTTTGGAAGACAGCTGCTCTGTACCTTTGGGACTTCAGGGTGTGCTGTTGAATGAGTGCCCTGGGAAATCATTAATAAAGGGTGATTTATATTTCCCCAAATTGCACTCTTTGTTTTATTTTTTTTTAAGGCATTATGTTTTGTTCTTTCTTGGAGTGTTTTTGTAGAAATGTAGAGTTTAATGTTAAATATTTGCTCCCATGTGTTCATTTTTGAGAGGGTATCGGGGATTTTCAGTTTATGTCCTTCAGCATCATCTCCCCCCCAGGGGCACTGCTCTGGAGGTGTCTGGCCCAGCCCACAGCTGGTGCTGAGGTGGTTCAGCCCGTTTTGGGCCCATTGTTATTGCAGAGCTGCTTGGGTTTATTCTGGCCTGTTTGGTGGTGCTGTAGCTGACTGGAACAGTGGCAGTGGAGATGTTAATGGAAATACACAAAAAACAGAGAAATGTCAGAGAGATTTGTTCTCTCTCATGTGCTGGCACTGGAAGACTTTGAAGAACAGGCTACAAGACCAGTTGTTACCTGCACACATTTTCCCAAACCTGTCAGTGACAATAACTCAATTATTTTGTAAGTTGTGCTCCCCTGTCCAGCAGGACAAGCCATTTCCAAAAGCACATTCCAGTGTTTCATCATCTCTGCTGTACATTGCAGCATATCTGCACAATTGATAAAGCAGAGATTTGTAGGCTTGTTTTCTTTCAATGCTGATCTAATTAGTTAATAAAATAATAGTCTCTCCCCTGCCTCCTCCTACTTGTTTCCTCCTCGTTTCTCATCTTAGCCACTGAAGAAATATTTCCTCTGTTCTCATGAAAGGAATGCATTTACACTTGCCACAGCAGTTCAAAGATACCAAGAATATATTTTCCTTATGCTGGTAATTGCTTTTCTTGGTCGTTAGTTGATCAAAGTGGAGGAAATAGAGCAGGGGCAGTCAGACTAAATAACAGATTTGGAATAGAACTGGGACTGAGCTTTCTTGGGGTTTTTCTTTTGTTTTCAGAGTGTTGAGTTATTCAGTCTCTGCACAGGGGTGCCTCCCTGCAATGTGGAGTTACTGGGGTGGCTCCTCCATGGTGTAAATCAGGCACCAGCTGCTTCACGTTGCTCCTCTAGACTCTGAAGGAGCTCATAGCTCCAACAGAGGTTTGTCTTACAAGCAAACTGAGCAAACTGAGGGAAGCCTTTTTTTTTTACACTTGTCCAGCAAAATATGCAGGTGGTGAGAAAAAAAAAATGGAAAACTGGGGATTTGGTGCTTGAATTTTTTTGCTTGATATTTTGTTTGGAATTTTTTTGGAAAAGTAAAAGTTAAGATTGTTCTTCCATGCTTTCTGGCACTGTTCTTGTTTGGAAAGCTTGTGTGGAATGTGAAACTGAAACTTTGCATTAGCATAAACATTTTAAGGTCTTTCTTCAAGTCTGTTGCACTTACTGTCAATGTATTTCATCACTGTGGCTCTTTAATGAGATTTAGCTGGTGCTGGAGAGACAGACAGTCAGAAGTTCACTTTTGCTTCATTTGAGTTTTTTTGGGTGTTTTTTCTCCCCGCCCGTGTCCGGCCCCGAGAGCTTTGGTGGATTTGCTTGGAGACAAACTAGTTTCTAGATTTCTCCTTATTTGGAACAAGGGCTCTTATCGCTGCTGCCAAGAATATCCCGGGCTGAGTGGCAAAAGGCCAGGAGGTTGCCGCAATCACTCGGAGGGCTGGAATCCCCAGGGAAATCTGGGGCTGGCACGATCAGTGCCACAGGAGGGAAGGTGTTGGGTAGGCTGTATGTCGTCTCATGAACGCCATCTTCACAGAAACACTGGTGTCTTTGGTAATCCTCCCTTTATAACTAGATGCTGAGATCAGAGATAACTTATTTTAAACAAAGCTTGGGATTTTTTGCAGTAAAAGTCTCCTTGCTTACTCAGTGGCATTTAATCATCTCAAGAGCCATAATACATGTAAACACTGAGAAATATAGGAGGTGGGTGCTCTAATTTGCTTTTTATTCCTCAGAATAATTTTCTGAAATATACTGAATAAGGATTTTTTATGAGCTTCCTGAGGAAATTGCTACTGTCCTGCATTCTTGTAAAGAATGATGACCTTGGAAAAAACAAACAACTCCTTGACTTGGAACAAAAGGGGAAAAGTGTCTGAAATTGTTAGTAAGTATTTATTGGAAGAGAAGGTGGCATTTAGTAGTCTTAATGATTCAAGATAGCTCAGTGTTTTACTTAGAGTATGGAGGAAGTTTGTTTTGAAGACCAGGCTCAATTTCAGTTGGGTTTAGTATGTCTGTGACCTGCTTTTGCATGCATGAACAATATTCCCAGTGGATATCCTGGGAAAGCACAGGGCAAAATCACATCTGATGTTACTTCTGACATTAACATACTCATAACAGGGATGAAAGTATGCAGTATTTCTACTTCAAAAAGGGGAAAAGCAGAAACACCTGGGAACAGGTTAGATGATCTTGGATTTCCTTGGTGTGTGGAAGGATGGCAGGGGTAGAAAAATTGCTCCCTGCGATTGTTCAGCTGATCATTGTTAGTTTGCCAGAGAGGACCACCCTAAATGTAGGAACCACACACAAAGGGAAACAAAGTGAGAGGAAGGGAAAAATATAGGGGGGGGTGTTCACAGATGGAAAAATTAAAGACTTACTTTTAAATGCAACAACTGAATGAGCTACAGTGATCCCAGCCCTGCTGTCAGCTAGTGCATAATAAGCATAATAAATGTTTAAAATGGGCCTTAACAGTGCAAAACTTTAAGGACTCTACACCAATAAACGGAACGGTTCATAATGTACTTTTAATTAGTGCCCATCGGGGAAGTAGCACACCTGCAGGCATTTCCGTGCCCTCTGCCATGCCCACATTTTCCAGACACAGCATGGAGCGATGCACACCCACAGCAGGGCTGAGCCATCCCATGCACGTGCGGAGCCCCGTGCAGGACACCGTGACAGACGTGGCCTCAGAGTCCTCCCTGGGAAGGGTTGAAAAGCTCCATTTTAGGAGATCCCTGCCTGGAATCACATCCTGCTATCTGTAAGTGCTGTGGACCAAGGGATGCAGCTCGGCTCTGGGCTCTTGGTGAGACGAGTCCTGGACTCACATGAAGTCATGGCAGTGTGGCACGAGAGCAGCTTAAAAACGGAGCCAAGTGGAACTTACCTTGGCTGGAGGCTGGCAGGAACAGAAGGGAGGGATATTTTTGAGTTCCTGGGTGCCGAGCTCTGACAGGGGAGCAGGCTGGTTCTGGTGCTGTGGAACAGGTTGACGTAATGCTGAGGGAAGAAGCCAGCAGAGTGGGTGGATGGTGCTGGTGCCGCATGTGCGAGCATGGCAGTGAGCGCACAGGGACAAGGGATAAAGGCTGGGCTGCCCCATCTGTGCCTGGCAGGAGGCTTGGGGTCTCCCCTGAGAGTGCAGGTGTTTGTCTGGGACCTGTCCCCTGTGTTTGGGTGGTGGCCATGCTGGCACAGAGGCCAGCCCAGAACTGGAAATGGATCCCTGTTCCTCCATGGATTCTATGGATGCTGAGGTCTCCAGGCACCACCTGAGCAGTGTGTAAATGAATTTCTGGGGATATAAATTGTAGCTGTTTTCACGGTAAGATCACCTTGCCCTGGCTGAAAGCTGCAAAATGGTTTGGGTATAAAAGGTGCCTTTTTGGCTGTCACAATGGGGGGAGACGGAGAGACAGCACAACACTCGTGGTTCATACAGCAGAGACTTTGGTTTACACAGCTCTTACATACCCTGTCCAAAATACTCCACATTCAAACCTGGCTGGCTATGACTGGTTACCACCCGGCTCACTGACCAACAGCTGCCTGCTTGCCTTCTCCTCGGGGGTTGGCTCTCCATAGCCAAACCCTTCCTCCTTTTGTGGCGCATACAGTCCAGCTGTATGCTGTCACAGCTCCCCCTTTTCTGTTTCAAAATATAAAAGCCATGTTTATTGTCTCTCTGCGGGGCCCCTTTGCAGAAAGGACAACAAACATGGTACAAGGAGAATTAAATTCTTCACTAAACTGACAAACCTAATATTTCTAGCTATTGGTGAGTCCCATCAATTTTTTACTATTGTGTCCAGGAGCTGCCAAAGGTACAATGTTGCTGGGTGGCATGCTGTAGACTACTTACAACTTGAATGTTACAAACCAATTTAAAAACTACCAGAGGTAGCGTTTTAAACTGTCAGAGGGAGCATTTCCTTTTGTTTGCGATGTCCTTAAACTGTCTGACTCTTGAGGTCCAGGTGAAGTAACAGGCAAGTTGTCATTCCAAAGGTCTGGGACTTCCATCCAGCTGGTGCAGAGGTTTGTTACCATCGAATACCAGCATCTGTGGAAATACATGCATACCCTGTCCCGAGTGTCAAGGTCCTGTACCAGTACCTTCGGTTTAGGTAATTGGACATCACCAGAGGACTGTCATGGCAAAAAATTATTTAAGATGACAGGGTTTATTTAAATGAGTAGACTCTCAATTTTTCTCAGTCATCTTAATTCTTTTTTGGCACTGCTGTCTTTGCCTTGGCCGCTTTGGGTTTGGCTACCTTAGGCTTGGCTGCTTTGGGCTTCACAACTTTCACCTTAGCTGGGCTCTTCACTGCCTTTTTGGGGTGCCCTGCCTCTGTGGCTCTCTTGGGACTCTTGCCTGCTTTCTTGGCTGCTGTGGCTGCCGGCTTCTTCGCCTTGTTGGGGCTCTTCTTCACTGCCACTGCTTTCTTCGGCTTCTTGGCAGTGCTAGCAGGCTTCTTGGCCACCGGCTTCTTGGGCGTGGCAGCTGTCTTTTTCTTCGTTGCCCTTTCTTTTGTCTCACATGGCTTCTTGTTCAGCTTGAAAGATCCAGAGGTACCCATGCCCTTGGTCTGCACCAAGGCGCCATTGCTGACGAGGCTCTTGAGCCCCAGCTTGCTGTGGCTCTTCTTCTCCACACTGTAGCTGCCAGCAGCCAGCGTGGCGAGGGCGAGCCCCCTGCGCTGCTTGGAGGCGGACACGGCCTCGGTGACACTGGCCCCACGGGCCGCGGGCCTGGGAGCCGCTTGCCGCCTCCTTCAGCTCCTCGGTGGCGGCCCCGGCACGGGCAGCAGAGGCACAGGGTGCCGTGTCCAGCGCCGTGCTGCAGCCCAGGAGAACCACTCCGGCTGCCAGCCTGTGTTCCCACCGGGAACGGGCTCCCTGCAGCCAAACCCTCCTGCTCTTATGACACGTGCAGTCCAGCTGTGTGCTGTCATAGCCGGCCAAAAGGCCTCCCGGCCCTCCCTTCTGCCCGCAGTAAAACCCTGTCAGGAATTCCCTGGGAAGGCTGGTTTGGCCTTGGCCCTGCTGGGGCTGCTCTGTCCAAAGGACAGTGGGATGGGCACCTCCTTGGGAAAGGAGCAAGGCTTAATTCCATGTGCTGGAAGGGATGTGGTGTGACTGGGCAAATCAGCTAAACTCTACCTTTTTTCCCTCTCAAAAATGGGGAATGTGCCATGCCTTATCCAAGCTACATGAACACAAAAGCCTGCTCGGTTTTTTGTACACTTCTAATAAAAATAAATGCTACCTAAGCATCTACAGTATGAGTTTAGGGTATTTCCTCTTTGCTTTAGTTTTTTCTTATTTCTTTTTAGAAAGAACTCAAACTAATTTTGCTACACCCACCAACTCTTTTTTTTAACTCTTTTTTCTTCCCAGTAAAAGATTTTTCTTAAGGATTATAGACTAATTTTACTGTACACATATTGCACTGAAACAACCGGTAACTTTTTCTTGTGCCTACTCAGACAGCGGGCCCCTATAAATAGTATTTCACATGGCAGGCATATAATACCCATGTTCTGTGGTCTCTGCCAACAGTTTGAGGTATGGAAATGAGGTTAATATTAATCTAAAAAACATATTTTATTTGGAAACCCTTCTCTGCCTTTTCCCACATTGCTGTGGGAGAGGTGGGAAGCAGAGATGGACAGCAGCTTCATCCCTGGGAACAGATGGAAGGTGCAAAGCAGACATCTTCAAGAAGAGCTGACATTTTAAGCACTATCAAGTCTGCAGGGAGAGATAATATCGTTCCTGAGACATAATGATATACTTGGAAGAGCAGACAAGCTTTACAGCATGCAAGCTGAAAAAGCATTTTGAGCCTGAATGCTTATTTCTTTTTATCATTCTATCCCTATGTGCAATAAAGATGTTATCGCCTCCCTCAAATTTGTCTTGCTTGTATCCCAAGACCTTCATGTCCAAAATTATGTCAGATTTCACTTTCCAACTTGCTTTGCTATCCTTGTTATTGATGTCTGCATCTTCCCACCTTCAAGGCAATGGTGCATGTCCTGGCCATGTGACACAGGATAAAGAGAGTAAGGGTTTCTTTATTATTTGCTGTCCTCATTGCTTTCACTGATGAATGTTTATTTATCCATCAAGTCAGAATAAGCAGTCATTTGCTCTGGATCCTAATTTCAATTATGGATATCTTAAGTACTTGAGTAATAGTGCCATTGTTTGTTATTAGGTTTTAAGTAACAGACATGAGTAAATAATAAGACAATATAAACATAAATCTACTTAATTATCTGAGCCTTAAATTCCAGGCAATAATACCTAATCTAAAAAAAGAAAACCATGCGAATTACTAACATCAGAGAGACTTCAGAAATAATCTGTCTCTTATTAAATTTAAGTGGGTCAAATCCTGCAGCTCCTCGGCGCATGGGAGAGGTTTGTTCAAGGATTTCAATGGACTACACCATCATAAATGATGACAGAGGGGGTGATAAATGCAATGTGTTGTTCATTAGGACAGGCAAAGATGGGCTGGTAAATGATTGGTATAGATCTAATGATTCATTTGCAGAAGTACTGAGAAATATTCAAGCCCTAACTTAAGCTGTACATTGGGATGATACTGAGTTTGTGCAAAACTTGAGTCTTAGAGAGTTGAATCTTACATTATTTGCCTTCTACATAAGCAGAAGTAATAGTAATAAGGAATAAAAATGTATATCCTAATAGATTGATTGAAATTACAACCTCAGGGATTTTCTTCATCAAAAACTGGCAGGCAGGAAGACTTTAGTGCTGGCTGGGTGTTTTCCATTAACTTCTGAAGAGCTCGTCTTTGAGTGAAGCATTAATAGAGAGTAAAGTGGAAAACTGACAAAAGCCTTCAATGTTTCTTGGGTTTCAGCACTTTGAGTTGATCCTGTGGCACCTCTGGGCCCAGCCTGTTGTGCTGTGCAGATCAGATGAGCTTCCCTGGATCACCAGGACCCCAGGGCACCATCCTTCCTCCAGAGTTTTCTCCCTCCCTGTTTGAAATGGGAGGAATAACACTCCATTAAAACATTGCCTGTGCTTCTGCAGCAGCATAGGCAAAGAAGAGCTAACTTGGGAAGCAACCACATTTCCTGCTGTGTGTGAGCTCTTGGAGGGGTGATGGTGCAGCAGTGTGTTCTTGGTCCTTCCCAGGACAAAACTGGATTTAGTACTGGGAAGGAACAAAGGGCAGCCACAGCTGGGAGGGAGACAGGGCAGGATGAGAAGGAAGGAAGGAGCAGGGAAGGGACCAACGTCCCCAAGGAAAGGAGCCTTCAAGGCAAAGATGATAGTCAAGGTCAAGCTGTCAGAGACAACCACAACCTCTTATATAAAACTGATGGCAGCTGTTCCAGGGCTTGGAGCATGCCAGTGTTCCTCAATTTATTTTACATTCCCCTGGGGCAGTGATACGTGTGCTCTCTACCCCTCAGATGTGTGAAGGGAAATGAATTTCTGCTCCCTGCAGTGGGAATCTGGAGGGCTCTGACTGAGGCAGAGGAGGGGAATGGACCTCAGGAGACTTTTAGAGATAAGTTTGCTGTGAGGACAGGGGTGGGCTGAATGGGGGTCCCAGCACATATGGCTGAGAGGGAACTGGTTTGCAGTTGTCTCACTGCCGTGCTGAGATTCACATTTTTAGAGTCTTTCAGGAGAGGACTGCAAGCCTCAGAGCAGTGTTGGAGCTGCAGCTTTGCTGTTTCAATCTGCATGAGTTTCAGAAGCAGCCTTCTACCTAAGCAAGTATTTCAGTATTGAATTAATTAGCAGTTCTCTTACCACAGCACTTTCACAGGAACTCCATCCCACACCTGCACCTTCACCTTTTCTGGCTGCAGCCCCAGCCAGTTTCTCAGCCAGGCTCGGTGGTGCCAGCACTACTTGCCCTGAGCCCAAGTCCTTCCTGCTGTAATCCACTGCCTTTGCAGAGCTATCCCCACAATGACCTTGCTTAATGACCTCACTGCAGAGCCTGGTGCTCAGTCAGCCTCTGCAAAGCTGCTGGGGCTGCTCTGGCCCTGGGGACAGGCTGGGTCTGCAGTGGGCAGCTGGGGGTGCTCACAGGGTGCTCATGTGCTGTGCAGTGGGACAAGAAGGACAGTACAGCATGTCGTGAATAAAAAGTTATTTATTTTTTTTTAAGGTTGCAGAGTTAAAACAAGTTGGACCAGTTGCTGTTAAGGGTAGCTTCATTGTTAAGAGTTCTTCTTCAATTACCTGTTAATGGTTGGTGATTAGCCATTGTCCCCCTGATGCTTGCCAGAGAGTGACACCTGGACCCTGCAGTACCAGGAGAATGGGAGTGCCATCAGAACTAGTATGCAGATGAGAAATGCATTGCACCAAATTTTATAGTTTTCCAGCAAAACCCCTAAAAACAATGAGCCAACATAGAATTAGGGGACCTAGGTGATGCCTAAGGATCGGCACATAGTCCAGTGCCTGCGTGGATCCATTTTGCTTCTCACCCTAACCTAAGAGGATGTTGCCTAGAGAGAGGACCCGAGGTGTTGGACCGAAAAGGCGGAATCTCCTAATCTCTCATGAGGACAGAATCCCCAGCTCTGCCTGCAGACCAATGGACAAAGCTGCATCACCCTCCTCCTCCTCCGTGCCACTCCTGGGAGCAACGGCGGTGTGGGCACGACCCGTCGATTTCTCCCCACCTGAGCTGATTCTTTTTAATAGAGGCATTAAAAAGGAGAAAGATCTCCAGCCCACTTATTTCACAGCACCCATTTCCTCTGGCTCTGCAAATGTTTTCCAAGTTGAAATAGAGGAGAAGCTGATGACCACTGCCTCCAGTTATGAATTAATGTAACTGATGTAGCCTGGCTGCCAAAGAAGATGTGAGGACTCCTCAGGTGAGCAGCATGCTGAGCCTGTGCTGCTCTGTGAAACAGGATGCACAAGGGGGATCAAACACCTTCCCAACACACTGGGCAGTGCAGGTCACCAGTTTTCGCTAGAGTCACCAGGTTGAGCCCCTCTGCTCTGAACCCCAGCTGGGAGAGCTGGGAGTGCTCACCTGGAGAGGAGAAGGCTCCAGGGAGAGTTTGGAGCCCCTTTCAGGGCCTAAAGGGGCTCCAGGGGACTGGTGAGGGACAAGGGATGGAGGGGCAGGACAAGGTGGAATGGCCTCAACCTGAAGGAGAGTAGATTTAGATTAGATTTTAGGAAGAAATTTTTCCCTGTGGGAAGAGCTGCCCTGAGAGCAGGAGGCCCTGGCACAGGGTGCCCAGAGAAGCTGTGACTGCCCCTGAATCCTTGGAAGTATCCAAGGCCAGGTTGGACACTTGGAGCAGCCTGGGACAGTGGAAAGTGTCCCTGCCCATGGGGGTGGGACAGGATGGACTTTAAGTTCCTGCCAAGTAAACCATTCCAGGATTCTGTGATTTATTTAACTCTAGAGTTACTGGTAGCCTCTCATTTCCCTATGTTCCCTGCATTCCTACAGTTCTGCCCTCTGGCCTTTTATCCCTTCCCTGTGCAGGAGCAGGAGCAGGCAGGGAGCAAAGGGGCTGTGAGGCTCAGCCTGCAGCCAAGCCATCCTGCTCTTCTCAGATAACATTGTGCCAGGGGAAACAACATCTAAGAGTTACAGATAGGCCAGAATGACAACAGCATCGTTAAAGCCTTTGTCATTCATGATGAATCCTTGCAAGAATTGTTCCTCAGCTTCAGAGGATGAAGGTCTCTTTTTAAAGAGGAGCATCAGCTGATCGAAACCCAGATAAAATTCACAGCACTACGCTGCATTCATCAGCACAGAGTCACAAAGGTGCTGGGTACCACTGTCTCACACAGGGAAAAAAGTACAGCCAGCATCAGACCCCACAGCTTCAGGGTTTCTTTTGGAGCTAAACAAACTTCCAGCAATTTTCCAGGCAGGGATTCATTTCTATTGTGCTCTTGCTTTCCAGACACAGCACTGCTACTCCTGGGGCTGTCAGACTGGGGCTGGGCCGTGCATCCCTTTGGGAGCAGCAGGGTTACAGGGGGATCTCTTCTGTCTAACACTTGGTGCCCCTTGGGAAGTGTGATCCAAACAAGAAAACAACTTGCTGGAAGTCTTCCATCCAAACTGGTGTTCTAGAACTCATTTATTTGTGTGAGTGATCTAATGAAAGTCAAACAAAATCCAGAATAATATTTCTTCCACCAGAGGGACTTTTTTTAGCATCTTTGGGAACTGTGCAGTATGACAAGAGGTAGGAGAGAAAGGGAACATGCTGGACTGAGTAACGGCAATTGTGATGAGCGTATTTCAGCTACCTTAAATATACAACTTACTGTAAAAGAAATAAAGAGCAAATCTGAGGAACTATTATTTTTTTAAACATCCTCCAGAGTGATTATTTGTGATAGATGTGCTTGTTGTGTTCCACTTCCATAAAACATGTACGTAGGCAGGTTTCTGAGCATCACGTCCTCCACCTCCAGCACAGGAGTTTGTGCTGAGGGAGTGTTTTGGTTCGGGAAGGAAGGAGTAGGGTGTGGGTTATTTTTAGGGGTGTTGTTCCTTTTTTTTCTCAATAGGGAAGTGGAATGGTATTGAAGAAAATGGGATGTAAAAGAAAGGAAACTGGAATTGCATTGAAAGCAGGAGTACTCCCTTTCCCTTCCACAGCAGGAGGGAAACCAGCAGACCCCCTGTTACCTCAGCGCACTTACTCAGAGCACTAAGAGCTGTGCAAACTCCTTACATGGATGTGCTTATCCGAATTCCTTCATGCCTGAGAACGTGGTCAAGCATGGGACCAGGCTGCCAGGGCAGTGGGGGAGTCCCCATGCCTGGAAGTGTCCCTGTTCATGTGTGGATGTGGCACCTGGGGACACGGTTCAGTGCTGAGCAGGGTGGTGGTGCTGGGCTGATGTTTGGATTTGATGATCCTAAATGTCCTTTCTGACCTTGACAATTCTGTGATTCTCTATTTGTCTGGGAGATAATTCAGACAGGCTGTCCTAAAAAATTATTAAGTACAAGTAGAAAGAGACTTTTACTCTTCTGTCTCTACTAATTTGAGCAGCCAGCTTGAATTCTTTTATCTCTCTAATATTTTCCTCTGATTGCCTTCATATTCAAATTTAAATTAAACCAAAGATAACTGGCCAGAAGTTCTCACCTTTAGCCTGTGGATGCTTTTGCTATCAGTTCTGGTGTGTCATGGCATCAGCTCAGTGCTGCTGCCATGAAGGAGCTGCTGGTGGAAAGGTTGAATGGAGCTTTGCTGATACATGGCTCATAAATCTGAGGAAGTCAGAGTTCTGATTTACACTTTAATTAAAGTATGTATCATACATATATTAAAATTCAAATGCTTAACTAATATAAAGGTCAATGGAATGCAGAAGCTGCTCCCTTCCTACATTTTTAATTTCCACATTTTGGTTCACTCAGTCAAATGTGCACAGAGAGCGATCAGGAAACTTAATCCAACAGTTTATAAGGAAAGATACAGTGATGTGTCTTAATCTAAATTCAAATTACTTTCTTCTGGGGAAAAAGTCATAGCTGTCAAAACCATTGCTGTACTAACTGTAAATTTATCACTTTTGTTACATAATCTCTGGGGAAATTAGATTATAAAACCTGTTTCTGATTCTTAATGCTTATACACCAAACAATAAAAATTTGCCTTGATTCATAACCTGTTAGACTTCATTAAAAAATATGGAGCCTAGAGATTTATGAATAGCAGTGACATTGACGTAGCTTCATTTGCAAAGAAATTACATCCATAGCTCTGCATTAATCTGTAAATGCTTATGAATGAGAACTTATTTATAATTGTTGGGAAAAAATATTTGTAGGATTTACAAGTGAGATATGATTAATCTTGGGGAGTTTATAATTTCAATTATATACAATTAATACCAGTCATAATTTAAGACTTCTGGTTGATGAAAGGCTGTGTACATTGACTAATTATCCTACTTTTCAGTTAGACATAAAGAATATTGTGCTTTGAAGAGTTTAAGGACTGCAGGTTTTCATCATGTAATAGCAAGCAATGGCACAGATCTGTTTTATATGATACAGATAATTCTTTTCTGCTAATTAACTAAGCACAGAATTCAGCACTTGCAAGGGCAGACTGTCAATGTGAGGACTAAAAACTTTTGTAGTGAATGTGAAAACACAGTTTTATGGTTGTAGGTGTTAGTATCTACCTGGTCTCTCCTTCCTAGTCTGTACTAACACCAGTTTGCAGCATCAGACCTGGGGCACCTGCTTGGTCCTTTCCACTGCTGGGGGGCTTGTGGCACAGGGAAGCTGTGCTCAGCAGGGACAGTGACACCGTCCACCCACACCTCCCTGTGTTCCACATCTCAGGCAGTTTCTTGCCCAGATTAAATCAAGTTGGATGCTATGGCACCAAAGGTTTGTTTCCTGCAACAGGAATGACCAAGGGAGAGATTTTCTGTGCAAACCCCCTTTAATAATGAAATCTATGCTCCTGAGACTGTAAATGCCATAAGGATGCAGCTGCTGTCCTGGCTCTGTATTCCCTGGGAAACTGGGTTACATTTGCAAATAAATTTGCTTCTATTTGTGTTTTGTATCTACCAAAGCACCAGTCCCAAGGAAGACTCCTTAGTATCCATTCCAATGTCCTTGACCTTGTGTCTGCCTAAATCTTCACTCTGAAATGGGAGGAGGGATGTCTCCACAAGAATATTTTAACAATCACTGGGAAGACTGGACAATGATATGAGAGAACAGGGGTTTGTTTTGAATGTATGATGTAGAAATGGGAATAATTATAGTGTCTATGAATGCTTCCAGGCTGTTCTCTGGGCCCAGGAAGTCCTCAGTACAAGAATTACCAATCCAAGTTTTTGCAGCACGACAATGTCCCTCAGTTCTCTCAATGTCAAACCATTCAGTGCATTGCTAAAAATACTTTCCTTGTGCACAAAGCCAGCCTACATGACAGCCTGGCGTGCTTTGAAGAGGAAACCATCTGAGCTGCCTGCGCTGATTGACTGCTCCAAAAAAGCTTTCTGCAGAGAGCTGTGCAACTTTCTGAATGGATTAGCTGTGGCCAGGCTCACGGGCCCTCTCAGCTGTGGCCAGGCTCATAGCCCTTTCTGTGCATGGACAGACAGGCACTGCAGGTTTACTGCATTTTAACTTGGAAGTTTGGACACTGCAAATGGTGGCTCTTAATTTTGCTTTTGAAGTCTGTTATGCTCAAGAATGTAAAAAAGTTATGCTCATCTTGTCAGAGAACTAGAGCCCCTTATGTGTCTAGGGAACAATCAAAGCTGCTGGCACATGTTTGGGTGGGTCATTAGAACAAAAAACCAAAAAAACCTGGCAAATAAATTAATTGTTCAAATGCTGTTAGTCGACGTCAGTGTTTGTACAGTATTTGATCTGAGGCTGACAAAGGTCTGAATGAAGCAATGCTTGACTTTGGGGCGCTTCCATTTCCACTTGCAGAGAAGATCTTATGCTCTCTGGTGCAGCCATGGCATTTTGGAGCACTGAGAGCAGGGGATGATGACACTGGCTGAACACTTGGGACAGAGCTGGAGCACGGCTTAGGACAAAGGACAGGAAGTGGAGGAGAAAGTAGGGCTGAGGAGGATGAAGTGGGGAACCAAGAGGGGAAGGAAGCAAGTGGCGTTGCAGGTGATTGTAGTCTTAATTAGCTTTTTTCTGTAGCCACCTCCTACTGAGATGCTGTGGCAGCACTCTGAGGAGGCTAATGGAGTTTGGAAATATCCTGGATGGATGAGATCCTCCTGAAATTTGTGCTGAAGATTTTGCTGTTTCTGGAAAGGCAAATAAGCTTCTCAAAATGGCAAATGTTTGAATGGGCCTTAATTGGACCATAATGTAAATTCTTCTTTTTTTTTCTTTTTTTTTTTTCTTTTTTTTTTGAAGGTAGGCCAAAACTGGGATTGAGCAAGAGACATCAAAGTAAACTGGAGCTAAATGCAGCTGAGGGAAATGTGAAACTAATTTACAAAACCCCAAGTCACTTTATGATCTGAATAAGAGAGACCAGTGCTGGAATCTGTAACACAGTTCCTGCATGGCAAAGCCAAGAGCACTGAGAGGAATGGTTCAGCAAATCACTTGCATATGAGCCGGTCCAGGCAGCAAATGGTTCATCTGATAACTTGCTTCTTTAAATTGTGGAGCTGAGTTGGTCTTTGTGCTTTCATGCTTGCAGTCTCTATTTAGTGACACTTTCAAATGGCAGTTTGAAATGATTTTGCAATATTGTCTTCCTAAGGACAACTTCCTCTTCAGAGATTTGTGGTATTGTCATTATTCCTAATGATAATCCTTATTTTCTAGAACCTTGGATGGACCTGTTCCTATTGATTCAGTGTTGTGACTTGACATCTTGATGAAGTTTTCAGGTACCTTCCCACAGCCCATGGCCACAGGAGTGTCCCAGGAAATGTTGCTGGCATGAGGGTGCCCTAAGGCTAAAGGCAGAAGACAAAAGCAAGGGGACCCCACTTGTATCTTTTTTAAGATGCCACATCCATAGAAGTGTACAAGGCCAGGCTGTACAGGGCTTGGAGCCACCTGGGCTAGTGGAAGGTGTCCCTGCCCATGGCAGGGGTGGAACAGGAGGAGCTTTAAAGACCCTTCCAGCCCAAACCAGTCTGGGATTCTCTGATCACGGGCCTTTCTCAGGCCCTGATCACACAACTGCCATCAGGGTCAATCCTGAAACCAAAATACTTGGAGCTGTACACACACGGCAGTACAGAAATGTGAGAGCACCCTGTAATTGCCAAGCTGACCTCATAGAGATGTCCTTCATAGCATCCATACAGGTTCTTTGTTCAAGGCAGGGCTTTGGAATATTCCTAACTTGGCAGACACGTTCCAGGTGCTGCATTTCGATGGGTGCTGGTGGCTGTCCTGCCCTGGGCACTACTGCATCCTCCTGGGAACAACACCCAGCCATTGTCTTCAAAATCCCCAGCCAGGTTCTCAGCCAAGCAAAGAAGAGTCTTTGATAGCTGCGGTGCTGAACATGCTGAAACCCAGCTGTGTTACCAAAGAGTGTTATTTCTTCTTTGAAGATCCTTTCAGAAAAGCTGATGAATTAAAATGCTTTTCAGATCACAGAAGGAGCTGAATATCCATCTCGTGCCTCCCTCTCACAAAAGGAGCCGCAGTCATTACAGAGAAGCCAGCGCCTGTCTGCTCGTGATGGATGTGTGCAAGTGAGAAGTGAAAGTTTCTTTTATTCTCAACAGCCAAGTGCCACAGTTAGAGTTTCAACCTCTTAATCAATCAGTGTCAGCCAGTGTCACAGTCCCTCAGCACCTCAGTTAGCTCTGCATTTCCCATTACTCCCATTACTGCTCCTGCTGCTGCACGGGCTCTGCCTCACAATTCCTGCATCAGGAGTGGGGAAAACTCTCTGTGCTGGAATGGCCTGCTGGGCTTTGGGACACTCCAGTGTCTGCTGCCTTTTCAGCTGGCTGGAGAGGGCAGGGGAGAGAAAAAGAAGAGGAGAAGAGAAAAGAAGAGGAGAAGAGAAGAGAAGAGAAGAGAAGAGAAGAGAAGAGAAGAGAAGAGAAGAGAAGAGAAGAGAAGAGAAGAGAAGAGAAACTACAGCATTGTGGGTGAATGTCTCAGTGTGTTGCTCAGTCACTGGAATTACCCAGGGAGGCCAGGATGGGGATGAGTGGCGCAGCTGCAGCACCTCTCTGCTGCTGGAGCCCTGCTGCAGTGTCAGACAGGGCTCGGGTTGTCCTTCAGCAGAGCTAATCAGCTCGTGACCTTCAGCTCTATTGCAGTCTCTAATGTGAGAACTGCAGTTTAAATCAAGCCAAACAGATTGCTTTTGTCATTTAACTTCATGCTGCGGCCTCACTGCACTGCTCCCAACCCTACCCTCGCCTTCCTCATCTTGGACTGACTGCCCAAAGGAGTTAGGGAGAAGCACTGTTTTAAAAACATGCTGCTTCTAGGACAGGAAAGCAGCACAGGGCTCTTTTAAGGGCTTGCTCTTATGTGTGGTCTAGAATTTTTTCCTTTGAAGAATGTAAGTCTTAAAAAAACCACAGTTGCAGTGAGAAAAAACTAATGGTGGAAAAATAATTTCCTACTTGACAAAGCAGCATAGTTCTCTACTCTGAACAAAATCCTGAGGGAGGCTGTGAAAATCTGAGTCTGTTGCCTCCTAAACCAGTCCCTAGGAGAAGGTTAACCTGCAGTTTTTGTGAGCTCGGCTGGGAGTTGGAGGGTTTCCACTCTGAATGACCTTGTTTGGGTGCCACAGACACACGAGGCCCTGCCTTCCTCCCTTCAGCCCCCACCCCAGCGTTGTTGTGACGGTCAGAGAGGGGCTTAAGACGCTCTGAACAGATTTCTGCCCCTCCTGCAGACAGCGAGCGCAGGCTGTGCCTGCAGACCCCTCCGGCTGAGCAGCCGGGGCTGCGGTGTCCCTCACAGAGAGGTGTGAGGGCGGTGTCCGCACAGGCCCGGGAGGATGAGCTCCCAGTGCTGAGACCTGCTCCGCACGGACCGCTGCTGCTGCTGCCGCTGCTGCTGCTGCTGCTGCTGCTGCTGCTGCCGCTGCTGCTGCTGCTGCTGCTTTAAACGCTTCTCATTTCTGTTCCTCTCGGCTTGCCCGGGCTCCCAGCGCTGCCCGGGCTGCGGCTCTGCTCTGCCGCGGTCCGTGACCCCCCCCTAGCGCACAGCCCTGCTGCAGGCGGGCACTTCGCTGGGAGGCGTTTCAAAATTCCCACCTTGGGAATTCCATCCCAGACCCTCCCCACCCTCTCAGCCAGGAATTCCTAATTCCCAATCTCCCATCTGTCCCTGCCCTCTGGCAGTGGGAAGCCATTCCCTGTGTCCTGTCCCTTCATTCCTTGTCCCCAGTCCCTCTCCAGCTCTCCTGGAGCCCCTTCAGGCCCTGGCAGGGGCTCTGAGCTCTCCCTGGAGCATTCTCCTCTCCAGGTAAGCACCCCCAGCTCTCCCAGCCTGGCTCCAGAGCAGAGGGGTTCCAGCCCTGGGATAAGTCGAGTGACCTCCCCTGGATTTACCCCAAGAGGTCCATGTCTCCCTTGTGCTGTGGCCCAGAGCTGGATGCTGTCCTCCAGGTGGAGTGGGACACTCCAGAGGGCTCAGCTGATGCCTTGTGAAGGCTGCCCTAGAACAGAGACTGGACAGAGCTAAAGAATAAAGTAGGGATTTATTGAAAAGCCTCAATGGATCCACCTTGGGCAGCACGAGAGCCCAGCCAGGGCTGCACCCAAGATGAACAAAAATGGTCCTAAAATGAACCCAGGGTGAACCAAAATGGTCCCAAAATGCACAATCGTTCATGGGGTCTCTCCCTGGGATCATCTCTGCTCCATGTGCACATTGCAGTTCATTGTCCAATTCCAGCTTTAGCCCATGCAGTCCCATCCTGCTTGTTTTTCTCTCTCCAGCCCACGGGGTTTGTGCTCTTGGGCTGAGATTTGGATCATTTGTCCTTGGTGCCCAGCTGGAGAAGGAATTGTTTTGTCTCCCTGCTCTGTGCAGAGAGCTCACCATGCCCTAATGTGAACCCAGACCCACACACTAAAGCAGCACAGAATCTGAAAAATATAAAAGCTGAAATCGGGGGCATCACAGTGACCTCACAGAGGTTTGGACTGGGGTGCGTTAACTGCAGACACGCATTCCTGAACAAAAGAAAAGTCAAACTGGACATGTGTTGCAAAGAGCAAGGATGGGTTTAGATCCATGCCCCTCTGAGACATGAGGCACACTTATTTTTCTGCATAGATTAAGAGGAATTTATATTAAACTGGAGCCACATAAATAATCTCATTGCTGAAAGATGTTACTGAGGGGAGTTTGGTTTCCTTCACCCTGAGCAGTGCAGAGCACAGCTCAGCACTCCCAGCTCTTCCTGAGGCAGGTTAGCTGTGCCTTGGGATGCTGGCCAACCCATCTGATTAGCGAGTTACTTATTTATTCAACACTTATTTCTAAAAATCCCAGGCAGATTAAAATTTGGCAAATGCTAAGCTGCTAGAGTGAGTGATGCAGAGAATAATAAATAGAGCAAAATTAATCCAACTTCCTCTTGGAAACTTTGCAAATATGCATATTAAATCATGCTTGAATCACAATGAATATAAAAAGTAAATGTTCACACCAATACACAGTGCCCATTTACAACCCTGTTCGCTGTAAATCCAGAGTTTACAAGGCATGTAAATCCTACACAGTCCCACCTCCACAGTAAATCAAAAGGAGGAGGATTTGTGGTATGCCAGTAGCTACTTCATACTTCTCTGCAGGATATTTTGCTAAAAGGAATCCTCCAGGAGAATCTGCACAGGATGGAGACCGTGCCCAAGAGAAAAAAAATGAAGAAAACTTACTGAAGAATGGCCTCTTAGATTTCCATTTTAGTTTGTAAACTTCTTATTGGTACATTCTTATAACAGTCTGAAGGAGTTCTTGTTTTAAAAAAAATTAAGACCTCTGGACTGTGAGCCAGGATGTCAAGCTTCTACCTTATTTATTCTTTAGTGTTAAAAATAAATAAATACGCCTGCATCAGTGCTAAAAACCCCAGAACACAAATGCTGAGGTGGCTTGGATTAGCCTGGGAAAATGCCCCCAGTTTTTGCAGAATGTTCCTGCTGGCAAAGAATGAAAATGTTATATAAAAAAGGGCACGGTGGTTTGTCTTACAGAGATATGGGAGTGCCTTGTACCCTTTCAACAATGACAAACACCTCCAAGTTTCTTGTGATTTGATTTCTAACTTCTGCTCCCTTCCACTTGGTTTTACCCTTATCCTCAATGGCTCATCTGTGCAATTAATCCCTCCACCTGCTGTAATAGTTGTGGGTTGGTTTTATTTAGGGGGTGTATTTTGTTTTGAGGTTTTTTTGGGTGGGTGAAGATGGGCTGGGTTTTGTTTGGTTTTTTGGTTTTTTTTTTTTTTTGTGTGTGTGTATTTGGGTTTATTTTAGTTTTTGTTTGTTTTGTTTTGCGGATTTTTTTTTTTTTTGTGAGTGGAAACTTTTCTATTTGTTTTGTTGTGGGTTTCTTGTGGTTTATTTTCCGTTTTATTATGTTTTATTTTTTCTTCAGAAAAAAAAATATCTTAAATAATAAAGGAGGGAGGAAGGTAATGTACAGTTGAGTAAGGACCTGAATGGAATTGAAATACAGAGATGGAATTAAGGTAATTTCCCTCTCTCTAGGTGTTGCCTTTGTCTGTATTTCTTATATGTCTGAGGAGTGAAAGCAGGAGGGAACTGGTGTGGCCAGCATGTAAGAAGAATTAGGGGTTTCTTTTGCTAGAAATGCCTTTGGGTACCCACACTGGAGGTGCAATGAACGTTATGAAGGCTTCCAGCTCACGTTAAATTGAAGTCTGCACACCCAGTCAGGAGTTTGCTTCTAACCCAGCTCTGGTTTTGATTAAATACTGAGGAAAAGGGTGAGAAAAGGTGCTGTTTATAGCTGCACACGCTGATTTCAACGTTTTGTTTTCTCCCTGTAGAGACACTGCTCACCTGTCTTTCAGCTGCATGGAAAAACACCTGGTTTATTCTGCTGCTGGCATTCTCACCCAGCAGATTCACCTGCTGGCAGAGCTGGGTGGCAGGGAACCCCTGCCAGCTGCATATTGCAAATAAACATTATGGATTTTAACGAGCAGTTCCATAAATCAGCTGTCTGGAAGCAACATTGCTGCTGCCACCCATCGGTTCAGAGGAGAGTCCAACCCACAAATCTCCTCACCCTGCAAGGACCATTCCCTAGTACACACTTTGCCCTCATAACTAATTGATGATGTGAAAGGAGGTTCCTGTATGTTGGTGATAAATAGATCATCTGCCATATAAAGTAGCCTGGTTCAAGCTCAGAACCTGCTTGCAAAAGAATAAATAAGTTCATCAGCCACTTTCCAATATCAGATTTTCTAATCCCTAAGCCAGTCCTTGAACCTTTTGCTCTAATTGTTTTTATTCTCCCTGTGGTAGCATAAAGTAACCATCTTCTAGTCTTCCTTTCTGCCTTTAAATTACTTCACTTGAAAATTTTTTGGATAGCATCAGTTTCTTCCTCCTTATTTCTCAACAGGCTGCAGTCAGTTTTCATAAGTGCAAAATAAATCATCTGTAAAAACAATACTACCAAGTTTGTGATAGATCATGTCCAGAAGGAATAAAATAAACCCAACCCCTGCACTGGCAGTGCTGTTACTGATGGCAGAGTGATGTGTTTTGTCATCTGCCTGAGCTGTGGTGGTTCTGAAAAGGAATAACAGAATGGTGTGGATTGCAAGGGACCTCAAAGCCCATCCATGCCATGGCAGGGACACCTTCCACTGTCCCAGGCTGCTCCCAGCCCCAATGTCCAGCCTGGCACTGGGCACTGCCAGGGATCCAGGGGCAGCCACATCTGCTCTGGGCACCCTGTGCCAGGGCCTGCCCACCCTCACAGGGAACAAATCCTTCTAACTATTTAATCTGTACCTGCCATGTTTTATTTTAAAACCATTCCCCCTTGTTCTGACACTATGTGTCCCGAAAAATATGAGTCCTGCAGCCTGTGCCAAGAGCAGGAGGAGCTGGGTAGCAGGAGAGGAAGTCTGGGGGTCTCATTATGGGCACAATCTTTTGCATTTTCCTGCCTTTTCCAATGACTAGGAGCACCCAGCAGAGGAGCACGTGGCAGAGCTGTCTCCCTGTGCACTGGCTTACCATTGCCTCTTCAACCCTGCAGGTCTCTCCAGGTCTGTCACCCATGTGCTCACCACAAACAGCTGAGAGTTTATTCAGCTCACCCTTCTGAAGGCTTCAGGATCCTCTGGATTGGGGTGGGGGTGCCAGGTAAGCAGTGCAGCGGCAGCAATAACAGTCCAGGGACATCTGTTAACTCTCCAGGCCCTCGGCTCAGCTCACAGTTTTGCAAAATGGAGATTTCAGTTTTAAATATCCACCTTGCCCATAACTCTCAGAGGAGTTATGTGACTCTGGTAGCAAGAACATCAGGTGTGTTGATAAACGTGGCCTCCCCAGGGAGCAGTGATGGAGGCAGCTCTGTCAGTGCTCACTGGGCCGTTCTCACCCTCTGTCTGATGGAAACCTCCCCAGCCTCAGCCTGTGCTGGCTGCTGGTGACGAGTTCAGCCCCTTTCCCTCATGAGCTTTGTGCAGGGTGAGGTGCCAGCAGCCTGGGGAGGCTCAGGAACAGCTGGAAGGGACTGGGAGGGCTGTTCCACTTGAGTCAGCTCTCTTGCAGCATCCCCTCAGATCTCCTCCTCTGGGAAGAACCAAACTGCACTCTGAGTAACGACGGTGCAGCTTGTCCTACACCTTCTACAGTAATTTGGGTGACAATGAAATGCAGAATTTAGCTTTAGAACAGCTAGATCAGCTCTGGCAATTTCCCAGGGGAGCACTGGTGAGAACAGCAAATTCTCCCGTGGAACTTTCCCACTCCCAGCTCCTGGAGAGGTGTGAGCTGTGCCGAAGGCTGATGTGCAGGGACAGGTATCGAGCTCATTGAGCACCTTCCCTTGTGTGTTAGCTCGGGATTGACTCAGACCAGGCTTTCTGTGATCCACCTTTATTAGAAGCATCCTCTGAGCGTAGGGAGGTCAGGCTGCCTGCTGAGGGCTGTTGGAGGGTGTCTGCAGCAGGGGGTTAAAGCAGAGTGATGGCACTGCCCTTCAACTCAGTTAGGGGAGGATCCTGTCAGCTCTGAGCCCTCTAATTTCATTACTCAGCAAGATGCTGAAATTGATTTTGCTTCTCCAGCTGTTAGCAAGGGTAAAATTACATTTTTACTAGATTTCTGGCTTTCAGCAAATTAACTTGAAGCCAATCATGATTCTTTAGGGACTATAGGAAGGAGAACAATTAGCCAAGCCATAAAAATCTAACTTAAAAAAAGCTGCCAAATACAAGGCCAGCTCTCTCTTTAAAAGTTTTATATCAGCATAGTCGTACTTATGGATATTATTGGTGCAAACAAATATAGAAAAGGTCTTTGCTGCCTTTCTGCAGCATAAATTTTAATATATTTTCTCCAATTACTAGGAATATTTTGCTTTTAGTTCTTATTAGGTGAACATTGCTGTAACCACTCGCAAAATATCTTCCAGATGATGACTATATGACTTGGGTCATTTTACTGTCATAAGGTATATCAAGTGCCACCTTATCCTTGTTTACAACCTCAAAACATCCCAGGATTTGTCAGTATGTATTACTTTGCTTTCACTCCTTCGCCTGCCTCCTCTGCTTTGCAGTATCTATCTTTATTTTTGCCCTGAAACTACTTTCCTCCTTCTTTTTCCTTTGATTCTCCTTTGCTCTTCAGGGCATAGATGTGCCATTTATTCTTGGCATCTTTCTGTGAGCCTGTTTCAGCACATGTCCCCTTCCTTAGCTGTACTCTAGAAAAGAAGAAATCAAAAAGAATTTCATCAGCATTCCTGATGTAAAATACATCCATGGGGGAAACCTGCTTAACCCCATTTAAAAAAAATGGAATAAATGCTTTATGTGTGTAGCAGGAAAATTCCTGGGAAACAGGGAAATGGGGGTGCGGGGCAGGGAATTCCCGGGGAACGGGGAGATGGGGGCGCGGGGCAGGGAATTCCCGGGGAAGTACAGTGGGGCCGGCCGGGTGCGGCTTTTTTGCGTCAACAGCGGCACCTCGTGGCTGCTTGGGTTATTGCAGCTCCCGAAAATTCCCTAATTCCTGGGATTTCCCGGGAATTCCCGGATGGGCGCTGGACCCTCTGCCGCCCCACCGCCACCCTCTGCGTGTTTTTAAGGGGAAGGCACAGAGAATACCGGGTGTTTATCGGGTGTGGAGCGGGCAGTGCTGGGTCCCCTTCTCTGCATGTGTTCCCTGCAGTGCGGGGTCCTATGTCCCCTCGGTGTGGGGCAGGGTCCCCTCCTCAGCATGGGGTGTCCCCCTCAACGCGGGGTGTCCCCCTCAACGCGGGGTGTCCCCTGCAGTGGAGGGCACTGTGTGCCCCCTCAGCGTGGAGTGTTGGGTCCCCTCCTCAGTGGAAGGGACACATTCCCCCTCAGTGTGGGGTGTCGCCAGGGCTGCCACAACACCCTGCCTTAGGCTGAGGCGTTTGCTGCCTCTGGAGCGCTCCTCAATCTTAGCCATGTTGCAGTGCTTTAGTGTTAACTCTAGGCAGTGTAAATTCAGGATAAACGAGTCTGGCCATAGAGGTGGAATACTCAAAGGAGTACGGCCACATGGCCACATAGGTCTTGTCAGAACGGAGCTGTAATCTGGTATTTTCCATGCTGAGAGGCCACGTGTGTAATTGCTTCATCCTTTTCCTTGGGACAGACATGTGCCAAGTACACTGCTGACCCTAGCACATAAATTTTTCACTAACAAATGAAAATAGTGAGGGGGAAAAGGAGATATTTCTAAAGGAAACTTTCACTATAAACTTTAAAACCAAAATCCGCTGATTTGGGATAAGTGATATGTCCTGCTTCCTTCGAGCTGTCACCTCGTGTTACGCACAAGATGTGACCTGTGAGCAGGCACTCCAGGACAAGGCAGATTACATCTGGGCATGTCAGAGCTCCAGGAGTCACTCAGAGCCAGGCTAAGCCCCACACGCTGTGGATGTAGCCCAGCCCCTCAGCATTTGTGCAAGAGTTACTGGCCCAGCTCCATGCAAGTGAAAAAACCTGTATTCACAAGGAGACAGGTTCAGAGCTCTTCCAGGCTGCAAACAAAAACAGACTCCTGCTGGTGCTGGTTGTGTCCTTAGTGCTGTCTCAGGCTTGGGAGCATCAAACTGCCCTGGGAGAGGGGCTGGGCTCTGTTCTGCCTGCCCGTGCCCCCGGCACCAGCCCCTCTGCCAGGGCCTCCCTTCCCTCCTTATCTCACACAGCGGCGTTGTCCAGCCCGGGCTGGAGTGGGGCAATGATGACAACGCAAAGGCTCTTCAGCCCTTTTTGCTCTGGGTCTTAGGGGAAGTAAAACTGGACCTGCTTCAAACCCTTCTATTCCCAGTATGCCCAGCAAGGCAACAATTTCAGTTGTGTGGGCCAAGATAAAGAACCACTTCCAGTATTGTGGATTCCACCCAAAGAACACCCATTTCTTGCCCTTTTTGTAATCAGAGGGTTCAGCAACTCTGGCAAGAAGCCGTGAGGGGAAAAGCAGTAGCTCAGGTGGGTCAGTACCGGGCTGTTTCGTCTTGGACCGCCACAAGTGTCTTGCTATGTGGGTGAAAAACCAGAGGGAAGCTCTGGCTCACCTGCTCCCAGCAGCTTGCTCTTGCAGTTGGAAAATCTCACTTTGTGAAAATATTATTGTCTTCTTGTCTTTGAACACAGTGAAAGTTCCAGGACCTATTACATAAGGGAAATGATTACCTCAATGGAAAAATGCAAGCTGAGTACACAAGGAACAAAATTCTAGAGAAACATGGAACCAAAAATATATATATATATATATATATATGATATGTAGAAACCATAGATACCCCATCATATAGATACCATACATATCCTGTGGTATATGGAACCATCATTTAATTTGTGTGTACAGGAGAAAGGCAGAGCTTGGGGCCTGGAGAGCAAAGTGAATGGGTCTTTCCAGCTGTCTGTGAAAAAGGGAAGGTGAGGAATGTGCACCATCCAGGTCAGTTTGCTTTTGTCATGTTTCCCAAGGTGATGCTCAGTTAGAGAATTAAAGCCACTCATTTTTGGGGGGAATCAACCTGTTCCCAGTGGCTGTGCTCTCATCCAGAAAAGCTCAAGAAGTCTTAAGTAGTTTACAAAATCCATCATGCACTAAGAGCAGCAAACACAAGTCTTCATGCAGGTAAAAGATTCGGTGTCCAAGAGGTAAAATGAAAACAGGCTGTGAGAGTTTTCACAGCCTTTGTGTGAGGCTGAGAGATGAAAACAGAGTAGTCAATCATATAGCTTAAAACGACTTAAGAGCAGCCCAGAGCAGCAATGACAGTGGAGTTTGGGCTCCTATGGCAGTACTAAAGTGCTTCAGAGCCTTCCAGTTATTGACAGTTCAGCCCCACCTCCTCAAACCCTGCACCCAGCTGTGATAACTGTGTGTGCCCCACATGCAGAGCTGGTTAATGAGGAGTCAGGAGCTCCTGGAGGATGCTCCTGGGTGAGTGGATGCCTGGAGAGGAGAAGTCTTTTGGGTGACCTAATTGTGACCTCCCAGTGCCTGAAGGGAGCCTCCAAGAAAGAAGAGCAGAGACTTTTTCCAGGAGCCTGGAAGTAACAGGATGAGGTAGAACAGCTTCAAACTGACAGAAGGTAGGTTTAGGTTGGATAATAGGATGAAATTCCCCCCTGTGAGGATGGGCAGGCCCTGGCACAGGGTGCCCAGAACAGCTGGGCTGTCCCTGGATCCCTGGCAGTGACCAAGGCCAGGCTGGACACTGGGGACAGCTAGGGATCAGTGGAAGGTGTCACTTGGAGCAGCCTGGGACAGTGGAAGGTGTCCCTGCTATGGCAGGGGTGGCACTGGGATGTAAATTTCTGCCAAGGAATAAAGTGTTCATGAATCCAGGGAGCCAAATGAGCCTCTTCCATCTGTCCATCTGCACCAGCTGCACCCTAAATCTTTCTTTGAGGTTCCCCAAACCTTTCTTTGAAGTTCCCTGCCACTGAGATCCTCTCAGGCAGGCACGGCCCAAGCCCTTCAGACTGGATGTGTTTATTTGCTTAGGAATTATCTTAATTGCAGGCAGGCCCTTCTATCTTGGCTCCAGAGCCATTGTCTTCTGTCACCCTGCAGCTCTGGGGCTTCCTGGGGAGCCTTCTCTATTGCTGGGCCATCCTGAAGAGCCCGAGGGTACAAGACATGTAAACACTTGGGAAGCAAGTGGAAAATGCCATTGGGAAACAATGGAGCCAGCTGCTGCTGGGGAAGCTGGGTGTTGTTACTGGGCTATTGCCCAATCCTTCACTTAACCCTGAACCATTTCCAGGCTCCAGAGACCTGCCTGGGGACAGGAGCTGG
Organism: Onychostruthus taczanowskii; assembly: GCF_017590055.1. Taxonomy (NCBI): domain Eukaryota; kingdom Metazoa; phylum Chordata; class Aves; order Passeriformes; family Passeridae; genus Onychostruthus; species Onychostruthus taczanowskii. Next base: position 608,201 of record NW_024498818.1, read on the forward strand.
TTCCTTAGAGGGCTCTACAGCGCAGAATTGGATCTGGCAGCCAAGGCAGATCCTCTTTGCAGGGGCAGATCTCAGCTGAGAGCAGTTTCTCCTTTCACCAAAGACCAAGGTACACATTTCCTTCTGCTGCTGAGAAAACATTCCTCTAGAAGGGACCCGGGCTGCTGTGCCCGTGAGTGGCTCTCAGGAGCTGGGATGGCAGCAGCAGCCCTCAGCTGATTGCAGAGGAAAGGAAGGGAGTTTTCTTGCAGAGGTGGGACTCTGACACAGGCTGCTTTTCTTTATTTCAGCAGCAGCTCTGTTCCCCTTGCCCAGGGTGTGTGTACATCCACACCGGTGTCACTGCAGTCACACGCAGGGATCCAGGGAGGGATCCATCCCTCCTCCTTTGAATGGCTGCTTCTCTTGCCTGTGGCAGGAGCTGAGGCTGTGCTGCAGAGCTCCTGAGCTCGGCAGACTGGCTGTGCCCTCTCCTGAATGCACAGATGGGGTCACCTGGTGTCCCTCAGGAGCTCTGACATGTCCCCAGGATCCCTCGGATCACACCAAGGCTCTGGGAAGGGACACAGTGGCTGGAGGTGTGGATACATCACCTCACTCTGTGAGACAAGAATGCAGTTACTGGGATGATGGTCAGCCAGAAATAACCAAATATTTGAAAGCATGAGGAACACCATTAAATTCCTTATTAAAAACAAACAAACAAACAAACAAACAAACAAAACATGAAGGAGAAGACCAGAGCTAGTTCCTTCCCACCCCGAAGAATGGCTTCTATTTGATTCTAACAGAATAGGAAAGTATTGCATCCTTCAGTTGTGAAACTGGGACTGCTGAACCCACTGACGTTTGTTTCTATCTCACATATCAGCTCTCCTCTGCTCAGTACATGCCAGCCCAGCTGTGCAGGAGCACCACAGGTGATGGTGACAATGCCCCTGAGGCTGGCTCAGCCTGCACTGCCACAGCTCAGGGGAAGGAGCAACTCTGTGTGTGCCCTTCCCACCCTAGGCATGGGGCACGGGGTCTGTGGGCAAGGGGAGAGGAGCTCAGATGGGCAGGAAAGGGGTGATCTATGGTTCTGAAGTGATTTATGGTTCTGAAGTGATTTATGGTTCTGAAGTGACACGATGGTCAGAGCCATGGCTCTGACCCACTCCTGATCTGGTGACTGTGAGTGATACCTCTTGGCATTTGTTAAACACCCCCAGCCTCTGGAAATGTCTCTGTAGCAGCCAGGCAGGCCCTGGGGTGCCTCCCACCCACAGGAAAATGCTAATCTACCCTCAGCCTTCTCCTCCCAAGGCCACAGTCAATGTCTCTCCGTGATTCAGCTGCCAAAGGATGTTCCTGCAGAAGTCTGCTCACACCCTGTAACATTTTTGTCCATTAGCTAAATATAACATGGCTAATAATTGTACTGACAGGGGGTAAGTGGCTGTAATTTGTCTTTACAGAGTCTCTGCTTGGGATCCTCTATTATAATCTGGCTTCAAAAAGAGACATTTTTTCAAGTGTGTCTTGATGCCATACTGTACTATACATGTTGTTTAAATCAGTTGCTGGCTGAGTTTGGACAGGGAGTGTTTAAGCTCCTGGACCACATAGGGAATCTCTGACCCCAGCTTAGGGTTTTAGTTCTCACCGCAGGATCTAATTTTGTGCAGTTGTGCATCCTTTTGGGATCCCGCCCCTCGTGGGGCTGTGGGCCATGTGTCTGCTCTGAAATAAAGCACAGGTGCTGTTCCACACCCAGATGAGTTATTCCTCCGAGAGACTCCTCTGCAGGCTCTTGTTTTCATAGGGGCTAGTGAAAAACAATTTCATACCTGATGGGACATTTAATTTTCACAATATGTCTAAGAAACTGCGGAGAGCTCTTTTTCTGCTCTCCAAACACCCCGAAGATCAGCTGTCTTGGGTGCACTCAGTCACCATGACATACTGATACACTTAAATACCTTCCAGACAGAAACTCACATCCAGCCAGCTCCAAAGAAGCAAGGTACCCAAATAATTGCTGCAATTCACATCCCTAGTGTTCACTTTAAAAGAACAAAAGCATCTGTGTGTCTCTTCTAATTCTTTCATGTGCTTTCTTTTGGAGAAAAAGCATTCAGGTTTTCTCCACTCTCAAAGTACCTGATTAAACATCCCAGAAAGGAAGAATTTCCCTAAAAAGGCGTACCTTAGTGTTTTATTAACTCGGGAGTACTTGTCCTGGTGGAGGAATGAGAATTAATGGTCTGGTTGTGAGCTGAGAATGCTGGCAGAGGAGATTGTTTGTCATGTCAAAGGCAGTAAGTTCTGATGTATTGCACACTGCTGCAACAAAGGATTTGGGGCACAGGAGCTGTGCTTTGTGCACTAATTGTAACATCTGCAGCAGTGCCATGGTTCTGTTCAGCTGCTCTCCCGGTGGTGAGACTATTTGCAGTGTGCACTGAACAATGCAGGTGGAACGCTGCCGCTGCTGAAGGCTCCAGGAGAGTCCACAAGCACACAGGTGAGAGGGCTGAAGCTAACTCGGTTTGTTCCCAGCGCTGAAAGGCTGTGTGGGTCCTGCCCCTGGTGGATAAGCAGTGTCTGGTTTGGGCAGGATGCCCACGAGCAGTCACACAGCCAATGCCGGAGAACAGGAGCGCGCCCGCTCCCACCTGTGTCCTGCAGAACGTACCTGGGGAGGTGAGCCCCTGTGCCCTGCTGGGAACCGAGCCCTGGCAATGCACTGGTGCCCTCTGCCTGCCTAGGGCCAGCCTCAGGGGCTGCCTGCTGCCTCCTAAAACTCAGGAGCCAGCCCCAGATGGAAAGAAACAGGAGGGAAAACTGAGCAGCTCCAGGGCAGGGAGGCAAAATATCTGGAGCAGCTGAGCAATGAGCCTGTGGGATAAAGGTGAACTGGTCACAAAGAGGAGACAGGAGCATCTTAAATCTTTAGTAAGAGCACAGGATCTGCGACGGCCTGGGAAGCAGAAAATCCATATCAGAAATACCAAGGGGTTAAGCAAAACAGGGGCTGTTTTTCTCTGTAGGCCATCATCACACTCAAGAATTTACCTTCCTTTCTGATAGTAAATGTCAGCCTTGAGACATCGAGGGGAAGCAAAAGCACAAGAAATTCTTGTTCACTTTTCTTCCCTGCATAGTTTTAGATGAAAATAAAAGTGACTACAATGGTATTGGCATTGCAATGAGTATTCTGGGGAAACATCAAACTGAGCTCTTGGGGGTAACTCCTGCCTTGCCAATGTTGTGACAATACTGAGTGTGCTGCAAAGAGCTCAGCTCCTCTAGTGTCCCTGCAGAAAGAGGAGGGCTCAGGCACAGGCTTTGGGCATGTTTGAATTGACCCCAGTGTGAAGGCAAATACTGTGGCAGCACTGTTATCACATGGGGTGGGCATGTTCAGGTGGGCCTGACTTTTTTTACTAACAGGTACAAATATTTTTCCACAAAAAGAAAATAGGCTTTTTGATGAGTGCCATCAGCAAAAATGTGGAGTTTTGAACACTAATTTGGCTTGGCAAATGGATTGCCAAATGCATGGTTGGAGTTTTTGTTTCCAAAACTACAGATGGCACAAAACAACAGTCATGTCTAAAGGTAACAAGGAACCAGATAAATTCAGCTAAAGGTGGCACCCTGGCTACTTCCCTGATGAGAAGAACCTGTTGAATCCTCCTTCACCCCCCAGATGACAGGCAGTCAGCTCTGTGGGCACGAAGAAGGAATGGGGCCACATTCACCTAACAAAGGTGCAGGTCAAGGAGTCTTTTCTCGATTCTCCTCTTGCCCCAGTGTGAGCCAGGATCTGGCAGGCTTCCCCTCATCTGCTGGGGGGGCTCTGTCCTGAGCACGGAGCTGCCCTTCCCTCCCTGCCCCTCTGAGCCCTTCCGGGGATTCATTCCCAGGGCTCCTCATGTTTAGGAGTTCTGAGATTTGACAAATTATTTGCTTCCCCTGCTGGCTTTATCAGTACAGCTGTCCCAGTCTGACTGAGTGCCAAGTTGTTTTTCGTAATCCCAAGTGATGGGAAATGGACCAGAGACATTCTGATTGAATGGGTGAGGAGATTCACTAATGAGCTAGGAGACAATAATCAGTGCAGGATCTGGCACTTGCAGAACACTTATGTTTTGTGAAAACTGCACAGATTCTGATTTTTTAACATTATATTAAAAACTTCAGTGATCTAATTGTCTGGAGGAATTAGTATTGAAGATCAGCACAGCTTTTTGGAAGTTTGCCATAAAAAAAACCCCATTAATGATTATTATTATCAATTATTAAAACTTTTTCAAGATTCCTCCAATCTCCCTCTCCATGTCCATTTATGGTAAATTAAGGGAATAATTTTACAGGTGGCTACAACAAATTTTAGTAATATAATTATTAATTCCCTTTTTTCCTTCCCCCTTTCTGCATCCCTGTGATTAAACATTAAATTGAGAATGTTTAAACATTCCCTTTGGAAAAAATTGTGTCATGTGGTGGGACAGGAATGGGAAGCTCTCCATTTCTTATTGTACTTTATATAATCCTGCTTCTGGGCACAACAGAAGTTTATCCAAACCCACAGTTGTGTTGGTGTGCAGGTGCTGGGGCATTTCCTAATGGCTCACAAGGATCAATCAAAGGCTTTAATGTTCCCAGCTCGTGCCAAATGCTGCCCTCCCTTTCCAGGGAGCTCTGTGAGGCCACAGAAACTCCCTTTACTGTTTCAGCTTTTCTGGTGACACCAAGAGGAAAACTGAGCTCATGGATTAGTGTTTGTGCCCAGGCAAGGCTTCATCTGGACCAGTCCAGGGTGCCCTTATGGGAAATACTGAATAATTCAGTTGACTGAAGGTGAAATGTTCAGACATAGGAGGTAAAACAAGAGCAGATTTTGACCTGCTATAGTATTTTTTAATATTTTTTAGTGCTGACCATGGCTCTGGTGTTGGTGGGACCTCCATCTTTGAACGGTTCCACTCCAGACTGTAATGGAAGTCTGACCCTTTTTGGGGTATCTGTTGCTGTGCCTCATGTGTGTGCTTCCTTTTTGGTATTTGATTCTGAACTCAGTCTCACATGAGGTATCCACTGGCTGTGCAAAAACACTGCTGCTGTAAAAATAATATCCACTAGTGCTTAGCAGAACTTTGCAGAAATTGGCGCTTATTTGGCAAGGAGCACGGTCCTGTCTCTGTGCCTTATGCATTCTTTATGTCCTCAGCCAGGCGAGGGCACCTGGGTGTGGACTCTTCACATGGAATAATTTTGGTTTATGAATGGCTTGGGTTTGGGTTCTGACCTGGTCTGGTTTGGGCAGTGAAGGGGATTGGTTTGGGCACTGGGACAGAGCATTTGGGCTGGAGGGTGTCAAACACGGCCTGCTCAGCAGAGGAGCAGTTTTTGTCCACGTCTGTGTGTTGCTGTGGCCTGAATGTTGCTATGGCAGATTTTTGTTCACAGTGCTGGGTGCTGTGAGCAATAATGATCTCATGAGTTCCCTGTGACAAAAACGCCTTTCCACACCTATTATTCTGCAGAATAAAATCAGTATTCTCCTAGGCTTTGTCAGAGTGAAACAAAGGCCCTGTACAAGTGGAAATAATAACCATTCGCGTATGTGCTGTGGATGAGGGAATTATGCAGGTTTTTTAACCCTCTTCTCGGCAGGTAAAATCCTTCATCAGACAAAAAAAAATCTTATTTTGTTTGATTTTTGCAAATAGAATAATTTTAGCATGTGACCTGTCTTGTTTGTGTACTGTAGTCAGTCAGAAAAATAGGCTAAAATGTTTTGGTTAGTGCTTTTTAAAAGCTCTGCCTTGACCTGTCTTCCAGTTAACCCCCGGTTAAGCCACTGGAGGGCAGGATGGAAACAAAGGAAAGCTCTTTTCAAAACGGGGCTGCACCTCGTTCACAGATTTGTGTGTGCAGAACATTTATCTTCGGTATTCTGCAGACCCACTTCTACTCATTATTACAGTGAAATCTTGGCACAGATAATTAGAGGGGAAGTCCATTAGTTCTGAATGAAAGTCAAAAGTTTTTATTTATCAATACTTTTTTTTCCCAAAGTCTGATGAATTAGCCTTCTTGAGCACGTGGGTCACAGAATATATCACGGATGTCACAGAATCCTTGGAATGGAATGGTTTGTGTTGGAAGGGACCTTAAAAATGATCTGGTTCCAGTCCCCAGCCTGGGCAGGGCTGCCACAGAGCAGCTGAGGTATATTGCAAACCATGCAACAGAGGAAACACCCCCATTTTAAAACCCAGAGGCATCCCTTGGAGAGCAGTGTAAGTACAGCTGAATGCTGGCATCACAGACAGCCTTTGGGAGTCAAAAACAGGTGTGCATTTTGGAAATTCACCTTTTTTTCTGAAAAGACATAAACTGGACAGAGCAGTAATTTCTCTAGTTGCACAAATAAATTGTATTTCTTGCCATAAATGTCAACCTTCGATGTAATCATTCCAGGACAGCTGTAGGAACTCTCTGGTCTCAATGCAGTTGATGGTTTCTCTGTCTTGTTCCAGTTATTTATTAGTTAAAAGATTAAGGTGCTATAGTAAAGTGATCTCTGTGAGTTGTTGGGGGCCAGGTTTTTGTGGGGTTTTTGGTTGGTTTGCTAGTTTGTTTTTTGTTTGGTGGTGGTGATGGGGATCTTGCTTCAAGTGAAGAAGAAGGAAGCTCAGGCTCAGCTGAGCAGTGAGGGTTTTGGGTAACAAGTGCATAATTTTCCTCTATTAAATTTTAAATAAAAGGGAGAAAATGTCTAGACTGAGCAAAGAGGTGGGGTTAGAAGGTGCCTCAGGTGCTGAGTGCAGTAACCTCTCTTTAGCCAGCACATACCCCAGGGACAGAGCTGACCCCTTTGCTGGGAGCTTCCCTTGCTCTCAGGGGGAGCAAGGCTCACTCTGGCTGCTGGCAGCTTTAGAAGACCTTGCCTAATTTATTTCCAGGCTGATTAAAACACGCTGGTTAAGGTCTGTGAACTGTTTTAAAGTCCCAGCTGTTCCCTGCCGGGTCCCCATGCAGCTCAGCGTCTTCCCTGAGTCCGTTCCACTGTCCTGGCCCCACTTTGATCCGGGCTCAGCGCAGGTGAGGTGTCAGGTCAGTCCCGGGAAAACGATCCCTGTGTGCTCCTGCCTGCTGCTGTTTATCCCCAAACAGAAGCGCTCCTTTGTGTCCGGGACAGCTCTCAGCGAGGGGCTGAGGAGCTCTGGCCCTGCCCTGTCAGGGCAGTCCTGGGGCAGGTGCCAGCCGAAAAGAGCAGCAGATGAAATGTTCCATAACCGGATCAGCTGCAGAGCCGCCCCGGCTGCCCCGGCTCACCCTGCCGGTGCAGGTGACAGCCAGGTCCCCAGGAGCTGTCCCCAGGCCTGGGCAGGGAGCACAGGCACCTGCACAGATTTCTGCCTCATTTTCCTCCTGCTCTTACCTGACACTGTGACAGCAGCTTCTGGTTTTCTCTTTCCTTTCACTTACAGTGAAAGCGTATTTTCCTTAGCCAGCTAATTCGGTGCTTCTGGAAATCCCGCTTCCATTCTTAGCAACCTGCCTGCTTTTGACAAATTAAGAATACCAAGGGAATATAACAATGTGTTTTCCTTGCGCTGAAGACAGCATTTAAAGAACAGAACAGCTATTAAAGACAGTAAAAAATGCAATTTTGATGTTTTCCAATTTTTATTATGGTAGACAGGTAGTTTCATGTTAGAGATAAGCCTATCTGTAAGTGCAATAATTACTCTTTAATTAAGATAATTACAAAAACAGGAATGTAAATACTCAAGGTATAGTATGCCTCAACATTTCTGCCTTCACATTATCCACAAACTTATCTTGCATACCCTGTTTTTACTTGATGATTACAACAGCATATGCTCAAAACTGAAAACAGAGTAAGCAATTAAACTGTATGTAGACTGTTAAGTTTAATAGCTGAGAAAGGATTTTTGTTGTCATTTTCCTAATTTCTTCAACCTTTATCTTTTTATCTTCTTTCCTAAGGAGCTGGTGGGATTCTCCCACCAGTCTCTGGTACTGAGCTTATTTCCAGATGCACTGGGACAAGGGGCAATGCTTTCTAAGTTCCATCAGGGTTCACAAAATACCTGGCCAAAAGTAACAGACCTCCCTAGTACTGAAAAAGGCAGAATAATTCTTATTAGAGAAACAGGTGAGAATTATCCTGGGTGCCCCAGCTGCAGGAAAATTGTATATTTTGAGACCTCAGAGGTGCCAACCATGAACCAGCAGGTTCACTGGGGCCAGTCCAACTGCAGCAGCTCTGCTGCTGGTGGCATTGGTCATCTCATCTGTTCCGGTGGGTGGGAGCAAAATAGGAATCTCTTTTGTGTCTTCTTAATAGATAAATCCATGGAACACAAAAGTGCAACAACAGATCTGTAACTTCATTCTATTCTGACCAAAGAGAAACTCAAACAACAACCAGCTCCTGCAGATACAGAGCCCATTTTTCCTAGGTTTGTTTCTGTTCACTGCACAGTGATGAACAGAAGTCATTAGAGAATGATGGCAGTTTTGTGATTTTATTTTATTAGTTTTTGTAATAAAAGAAGGGAAATAGTGCAGCTGGATTTAATGGGCTGGAAAAACACTTATGTGCCCAACTGCTATCTTGTCTCCTTATGCAAGGTCCTTTCTCTGATATGTGTGTGCTGCAGAGTCCTATCCTGCTTCTCTTGGAGTCTCTGTGTGCTGTTCCCTGTTGGCAATAACGATTTCTCTAAGTGTTTAATTTCTTTGTCCTCCTTTATTCAGGGGTGTATGACACTGCAGAATGTGGCATGGGGGATTGCTGCCATGAGCCTGCAGAGCTGTGGTTTCTGGCACAGCATCTGAGATGCTGGAGGAGAGCATTTCCCAACACCTGAAGCTGTGTTGCACATCCACGACGTTCTGGTGCCACAATTTGTCTCTGAGCTCTGCCTGCTCTTGTTTCAGACAGATGCAGGGCTGGTGTGGGGGCTGCAGGCTCCGGTGCCAGCATCCCTGTGGTGCAGTGGTGCAGGAAATCCCTGTGCCTCCCGTGCAAATGGAAGCTCTCGGGCTCTGAGGAAAATGAAAGGTGGCAAGGACACACAAGGAGGGCAAAAACAGAACCAAAAGCAGCACCTGGATGACTTTGCTGCCCTCCCCCTGTTACAGGGCAGAGGTGGCTGCTTGCTGCTCTGCTGGGCTGTGGAATCAGAACATCCTCGTGGGCTGGCAAGACACCAGAGGAAGCTGGGGAGGAGGCTGAGTGCCCCCAGTGCCCATTGCAAAGTGAGACTGTATCAAATCAGGTGGAGATAAGCTCTCAATACCTTAAACATCCACAGTTACCTGGTGGTTTGGTCAAACTGGGACACGCTGGGTTAGGTCATGAGCAAAGTGTAAATTCTGTGAGCAGAATTGCCACATGTACAGAATTAATACTTTTAAACTATGGAGACAGGGAATCAGTGGGGTATTTATTGCACTTTTACAGGAGTAAGAGGTGAGTCCAAAGACATTTATTCAATACAATGCAGCTTACTCCCCTGTTTGGTCTTTGGGAGATCAGTCCCACTGGGAAGGGCACTAAAGTTCTGTGAAATGGAGATGCCAAGCTCCAGTTCTGCAGAGCTTAGAGGATGACTCAGGTCTGCCCGACGACCATTGACCTCAAGGTCTCACTTTCAGAACTGATGGAACAATAATTTTGGCCACTTCACCCGGGTTAGAGATGTAGGCCCTGATACATGCAAATAAAAGTGTCTCTGGTGGATGATGCAATGACCCAGTGAAGAATTATAATGTCTTTTCTTGGGGAAAAACCCTCAATTTGAATCGAGTGCACTTGGTGACAGGTCTGTGTGTATCAGCAGTTCAGAACCAGTGCATGGCCACTCTGAGTGCTCCAACAGCTCTTGGGATGGGATTATATCAGTAAAGGCTCCCCTTGACTTCAGGGCTATTCGGGTTAAGATTTAGGGTTACATTAACTCTTCTGGTTATTGGTATGTTTAAATTTTTTTAAAGCTTTTTAAGGAAACCATTCCAATACTATACTTGGCTGTAGACAAAAATGACAAAATATTTCACATCTCCAGAGGGTATGGCTCCAGGAAGCTCCCAGTCTGATCCCTGCTTTGGTGAGGGTAGAATGGTTCTTGAACAAGTTACGATAGTGAATCTGGAATCATTCTTTGAGGTTTGGGGAGGCCTTAACTCACTACTTCAATAAGGAAGATGATCAGGTGCCCATTCATGGGAAGAGTCTTCAGACTCCACACTAAGCAAACTCTTGATTGGAGCAAACTGGTCATCCTAACCTTGTAAAGGAAATAAAAGAAATGGTGGAGACCCAGAGGAGCTGGGGAGCTGGAGCTGGTCCTGGCCCAGAGGGAACATATCCCCACTGCCAGTGTCTTTGCTCTCTGACATTCACAGAATGCCATGGCTTGTCAGGACGTGCCCAAGGCAGGAACGAGGGAAGGGGGAATCTTTTCCAGATCAAGATAATCCTCACAAATTCTAGGGACAGAATTCTTGAAAACCAAGTGCTGGGGCAAAATGATAACCTAATCATTTTGTGGAAGTTTAAATCAGAGAAGAGAATCTGCCTGCAAAGTTCAACACGCGAAGTTTTGAACAGTGTCAGTTATGCAGCCTCCCAACCTGCATATCCAGAGAGACAAATGGGGCATCTGGAAAAGCAGACAGCAATCCAAAATGACTCCAGATTGGTAGTGACAACCAATTTTTCAAGGAAGTTTAGTGAGTTCTGTAAGGCAGGTCATCCTGGATGCTGTTTGCAGAGCACAGCTATCCCAATTTAACCACAACTGTGTCACTGAAAGGTTTTTCTACTGATCCTCTGAACAAAGCAGCCAAACAGAGAATGGTGTCCAAGGAGTGTGGGCTGTGCAGTGTGGTGCTTCCAGCTCTCCGGCAGGATAGACAAAATTTTCTTGGTAAACCTTACCTCTTCTGGTGTCCTTGATGTCCTCTGAGGGTGTAAGCCAAAAGCTTCACATTTTAAGGCCCTTATTAAACCAAAGAGCAAGCATATTTTTTGTGAGGTTGCATTGTTTTGCAGTAAATGATCTACATCCATAGACTTGATGTCTCAGGCAGGTGTTGTGCCCAGGACATCCTTCTCGATCATTTTAGGACTGGTTAAAGGAGTGGTCTCTGAAAGTAACACCTTTTATTGCATGAAAGAACACAAAAGGTCCCTGTCAGACAGCTCCTGAACTGGACATCAGTGCCACTGCTACTCTGCTCTGGGGAGAGTTTTGTACATCTCGTGTTGATTGGCTCTGTGACAGTGCAGCCACCTTAACCTTTTGCAGCAGGTTCACTTCCAGAACAACAGGATAACTGATCAGAAAGGGTACAGCAGGGGAGTGGGAATAGTCTGGAATTTACCTGAAAGAAAAAAGGATTGAAGAAACTTGGGTGGATGTGTTGGACTGCAGCTCCTTTCCTGTAAGTTCTTTGTAATATTTGTGGTGGTGATGTGAATGGTATCTAACTGCTGCAGGGTCACCTTTAAACAGAACACCAGAATGGCCCAGGAACTCACTTTCTAACAGTCTGGTTGGGATAATTAATTTTCCTTGAATTGAACATCTCTGCAGGTGTTGGTAAATGTATAGAAGATCCTGTTCCTCGATCAGCTTGTGCTTGTGTTTCTTCTTCCAGTTTTCACCTGGAATTAATTCTGCAGTATGTGGCTCAGTTTTATGGTCCTTCACTGCATCCTCTCCACTGTAAACAGGGAGAATGCCAGTCTGGATTCACACCTGGCTGTACCCGAGACCCAGTGCACAACTGGAATAGATTCTAGTTACCATTTGTTACTTACCATGATGTTTACCAAATGAATGACCTCTAACAGGATTTTTTGTGATGTGGGCTCTTGGATTCTATTCCCTGAGGAGTCCTGGTTCCCCTTGGGAAGATGTGCAAGTTGTTTTCCTCCCTATGTTTTAATTTTATTGTTTGTAAATTGGGATTCCATATGAATCTCCTTATAAAGCTGTTATTCCACTGTTGTCAGCAACAAAATGCTGATTTTTAATTTCTATCAAACCTCTCCACACTGTATTTTTGGGGTAATGCTTTGTCCTTGTATCCTTTGCAACAGCACAGGAGATGAGATTCAGATTTCACCCTCCTTGGGCCAGGAAACACTGGGAGCTGATAAATCCAAGGAAATGCTTCAAACTTCCTTATCAGAGGAGTGGCATTGCCTGTGTCTGTCTGAGCAGGGTGGGGCCCTGCTGATGTCCCAGAGCTGGAGGGAGGACACAGGAATTCCAGGTACTGCAGGGGGGGACAGATTCCAGCCGGATTTGGGGCTGTCTTCTCAGATTTGTTCTCTCCCTTCTGTGGCAGTGCTGACTGCCCCGACGGAGTGTGAGCACTGCCACCCTGGCAGAGCCCTCTCCCAGCTCCAGCTGCAGTGGCAGCAGCTCCAAGCACCACCACTCCAAGGGGGAAATGAGGGATCCGTGCCAAGAGGCAAAGCATTGATTAATGGGCTTGAGAATTAATCCATTTTCTTTATGCCTGGTTGGGAAATGATTCAAACTGTATCCCTTGTAGATTGTGTATTTAATAGGATGATAGGAAATACATGTAATGTAAAGCAAAGTTTAGGGATATAATAATAAGTAAATGGAGGTGTTCTGCACTTGGACATAATCCCCTAAACACCACTTGGATTTACACTTCCCAGTTTACATACTGCATGGGATCCATAGGTTTGTGCATCCTGGGGGAGGAATGCTATGATTTGCTGAAAGACAGAACTGGAAAACAACTGATGTCCCCAAGCCCTTTCTGAGCTCCAGAGATTGCACAAGGATGTGACCACTAAGGAAACCAGCACCAAGTTCCTAGTAGAACAACACTCACAAAATGGTTTCACTACCCAGGGTTTTTGTGAAGGTCTTTTGCATCTTGAGGTGAGTTCAAGATCACTTTTATAAAAGCACTGACCAGTCAAGTCTTAACTAACCCCACAGAAGTAATGCAGAAGTAGTTACAAGTCTCTGCTGTTCATCCTTCTGCCTCTCCCACCATGCTGCTGACATTTCCATATTTCTTGGCTAATTAGTCTCGAATTTTGTTGTTTTAAAATAACCTTTTGCTAAGTTTTTATTTTGTAGAAAAATAATTATTGGGAATTCTTTTACTGTTTCAATGTCTGTCATGTGTTACTCCAGTAAATAACTTTAAAAAATCAAATATTGATTTATATGTTTGGCTTCCCTTTGTTCTGTACAGGAGCAATGATTTCACTTAGCTATTATGATGGATAAAACTTCAGAGATAATTAAATACATTAAATCCCTAAGGGAAGACTTACTTCAGGTCTGAACTATTCAGACTTGAAAGCCTTTGGAAAGTGTTAAACCCACTATCATTTCCATACTGTGACTTATAAAGCCCAGCAGAGCCTCACAGAGCAGTGCAGTGCAAGGAGCTGTTGTGCGTTAAAGCCATTTTCCTGAATCAGTACAAAACCAGCAGCAGAGCACCACTGCTGCTTTATGTAAACCTTTCATATATTCACAGTAGCTGAACAAGAACTTGGACCTTGGGCACTTTTTAAATTGCTGTGCAGCTGTGGCCAGGTGCTGAGAGCTTTATTTGCCACAGCACTGGGGCTGTTTGGAAAAGTCTCCTGACATCTCTGTCTGTCCCCGCCTTGCTTTTTTCCCAGCCATTCCTTCCCCTGGGCAAGAAGAGGAAAAATGTTTAACTTTGCCATCCTACTGGCTGTGTGGAAGTGTCCATCCCTGGCAGGGTCCCAGGCCAGGCTGGACAGGGCTGGGAGCAGCCTGGGACAGTGGGAGGTGGCCCTGCCCATGGCTGGGGTGGGATGAGCTGAGCTTTAATGTGACTGCTGTGCCAAGGCATTCCAGGACTCTCTGATAACAAGTTAATACTTTGAGATGTAGATATTTAGGGTTATTATCGGTGTACTTAGCACACAGCTACAGAGAGCAGCAGGTACCTCCTGCATCTTCCACTTTTGTTCTGGATTGATTTAGGACTTGCTGTTCCTGTCAATGCAGTTGTCAGTTGTTGTCACCTGAGTTAGTCAGGATAGGAGACACTGAGCCAGGAACCCTCACTAGGGAACTCCAGGAAATCACTACCTGTGGTGAATTGCACTGTAAATTATGTGTAAGTCAAAATATTAATTTTTTTTTCTTTACATGTAAAAATGTGGTTTTCAGCTTCAGCTGAAAATTTGGAATAAGAGGCAAAGCATGAAATTTCCTGAAAAAGGCAAAAAACTGTACACATAAAATATTAACACTCCACATGAAAATCTATCATACATCCAGAGAAAGGGGGAGTGTGTCCATGTGTGAGGGGTTGAGCATCTTCCCTGAGTCAGGATTTTTGCCCTGCAGCAGGGCTGGGCCTGGGGCTCTCTCTGGGGCTGGAGTCCCTGTCAGTAGAGCCACATCCAGCTTTGGATGACTTCCTCCCCAGTTTCTCCTGGCTGGGGTGATCCAGCAGCCATGGAGGACCAAGGTTTGGCCCCAGGCTGGAAGGGTCACAGGCTGCCGTGCCCCCTGGGACTGGCTGGATGTGGCTCCAGGAACAACTTTTGGCCACACATTTCAAGTCAGATGAGCTGAACTCACACTTTTCAAAATTCATAACAGCTGGTTTTGCATCTGACCAAATGTAGGGAACAGCACTGGTGGAGAATGCTGTGCTGGTCCTTCAGTATTTTTGTCTAAAGTATAAAGGTGAATGGGGAGACTAGGGGAGAAGAGAACCCAAAACAATAACAACAAAACAAACAAACAACAAAGAAAAAGAAAAATAAGATTGTCAAAGCTTTTATTTTACAAGCAAAGCAAATGCTCGTGCTGACAAGCTTGGTCCAGGAGGACCCAACCTATTTTATCTCCCTTTTCACAGCATATTTTAGCACCAGCCATGAACCCTTCTGCAGCACCCCTGCAGCTCCCTGCCTGCCCTGCAGTGCTTGTAGGACTGTGCCACCCTGTGCCAGCAGCCAGGGCAATCCTCACAGACACCCTGTCAGCAGCACAGCCAGCAGGGAAGGCATCAGCATGCTGCAGGCAGAAAATGTGAATCAGAAGATTTATTAGCTAGAGAATGAATCCAGTAGATGATAATGTGGGAGACTTGGCATCTCTGTTTTGCCTGCTTCATGAATAAAATTCAGTATTTGTGTATTTAATGAAAAAAGGAACCTCTTAATATTAAAAGGGTTAATTCTTAACTCATTTCTCTTTCACAGACAAGAAATATTTTCTGTAAGTCATAAATAACACATTTTAATAAACTGAGACTTTGATTACTTCATGCGGTCCGACTTGCATTGTAATTTCACAGAGACTCTTTGACACCGTTCCAACATCCAGTTTCTGTTGTGCATATTAAAAGTTCTACATATTTCAGATGTGTACAGGTCTTCATGGTCTACTAGTGAACAGTGTTATTGCTGAAAATAAGTTTGACCTTCTAGAGAAATAATTGACTTTTAACGGAAAGCGATTTTATTTAAAAAAAAAACTTCATTGTTTTCATGATTTACCTTTAATTTATGTTCCCTTACTATACAGTCATTTTGCTCAAACTGCACTAATTTTGTAGTTCAAACAAGGCTTCCATTTCACCCTTGAGCCAGGATCCCTGATTTTTCTTTCAACTGGAAGTGCACAAGCCAAATTTTTGGAATCAGTTCAAGGTCAAATTCAGTTCCTTGGAGTTTTGTCTTGAATGTGAACTTCAAGAAGGAATGAGAAAATGTATCTTTTTCTCAGTGACAAATACTAGCCCATACGTTGGTGGTGGCATTAAAAGAGCATGAGGGCTCATGCTGGCATGTGCTCCAGTGCTGGAAGGAGCTTTAACTGCTTCAGAAGACTGGAAATTAATTCAAGCAGCATCTGGTTCGCCCTCTCTAATTTACTTTCATTGATTATATTCCTACAGTGAGCATTTGGTAGAGAACATTTTTAATATGGTTCCTTCCCTGACCACCTAAAAAAGAAATAAGAAATGAATATATTTACCTCTGAGTTCAGCAGGTGCACATTGAATTGCTTGAAATTTTGAGTTTACTTCTATACTGGGGAAAAATATTTCCCCTCAAATTAGGGAAGTGGCTCAGCTATTAACTAGCTGAAAATGTGCTAAAAATTATAGATAACCATTCATTTTCTGCAGAAAACTGAGCAACGCTGAGCAAAAATGGCTCCACGAATGAACTGGGTGAGCTTCTTCCAGAAAACCTGAATTATTTTCTCTGTTTACAACATATTAGGAACTTTTCCCTGTATCCCCAGTGTTTCCCTGTCTTTGCAATTGATTAGATGTCACCAAGAATCTTTGCATTTTTGTCATTGCAGGTTTCTTGTGGCCTGGAAGAGCTTGCACAGAGGTGAGCTGCTCTCCTCCACTGCTCCAAAATCCACACATTGCTGCTCAGACTGCAGCCATGCTTTGCTGTCCCTGGAATTCCTTTGTTCAGAGCTGACTCTTCATCTTTAACCCTGGTTATTTATGGTTTACCTGATTTTGGCTGAGCTGAGTTCAGGGCTGAGTAATTTTCCAGCGACTTTGTACATGATGAACACTTCACTAAACTTGCTACCAATGCCTTTGATCAATGTTCTCTTATAAAAGTAATTATTCAAAGCAAAACAGGCTGCTGATGGAGTTCTTAGCTTGCTTTTGAACTGCCAGGCTGGTGGTGGATAGTGCTTATATTGTAATTGTAAATGATAATGGTATTTATTGCTCCTTCTAGTTGCTTTTACAGAGGGCTCTGCCGTAACTTGGGGCTCTCTATTGACTTACCCAGGCATTCACTTTATCCAGAGATATTTCTCTCTTTTCCAGTGCCAGTGAAATTGCTCCTGCACAGCAGCATAAAGGGACATAGAGGCTGCTGAAAATTTCCTATGAAAAAAAAAAATTAAATCACTCTTACAAACACACAGGAAAGAAAAAGAATGAGAATCTGAAATTACAGTAAAGGGTTCTTAGAGAAAGGTGCTTGACAGAAGATTTAAATGAAAAGTCAGGACTCATCTGAGGCTCCAAGACTAGAGGGAGGTCTCTAGGATCAAGAGTAGGACAGAAGAAGTGAAGACAAGAACAGGAGTGTAAAAGGAAAGTTACAGAGATATCAGTGGTACCAATAAGCCTTGAGAAACAAAGGTTAGGACAGTAACCATGTACTTTATTTTGTCTTTCTCAGCTGTTGAGTAGAGGCTGGATTTGCATTACATTTTGTAATTTTATGAAGGGATCAGTTAGTTCTTGTTGCAGCTCCATCCCAAGTTCGTAGCCACAGCGCAGCAGCAGAGAGGGGAGTGTGACGCACCTGAGGAGGAGGCCAGCAGCAGCAGGAGGTGCCCAAGGCAGGGGAGCAGGCTGTGTGCCAATCTGGCAGTGCCAGGGCTGGTGCTGCTCTGGGACTGCCACATCTGCATGCTTTTGTTTGGGTTTTTCTCTGTTCTTCCCAGGACTGCACACAAGTGGTTACAGAACATTACCAGGTTCTTCCCTCCCTCATGCAAAAGAGCGGCGCTCTCCTGGGTACCCCACCCAAAGGCAGAGCTGCTGCCTGTGCAGATCTGTGCTTCCACTGCCCTTCCTGTGTGTGCAATGAGTTCTTCTGATCTATCATCAAATATCTCCAGGAGATCCTTGAGCTCGGGGTTCAGCTGCCGGGCTCCTGTACGAGGTTTGCAGGCTCTGCCCTCTCCAAGGGCCTCTCTCCATGGAGGGCAGCCCAGGAATTTCCCTTAACTTGGGTGGGCTCTGGGTCTGACACCCGCTGGAAGGCAGCAAAGCCATGGGTGCATTCTGTTTCTCTCATTCTCATATCCCTCACACTGGAATAGAACTTTCCCTTGGCTTCAGTGGAATCACTTCTTATTAACTCCAGTACAAATAAGAGCAGGAGCTGGTCTGCAAATGTTGAATTATTCATGGTGTCTTCAGCAGGGCTTTCTAAGATACCCAGTATCTTTGATCTATGACATCATTGGTTGTGGAAGCCAAGAGAAGACATTCTACAACTGAAATGTAAATTCCCAGATATGACCTGAAACGCAAATTCCAGTAATATTCCTCCTCCAGGTGATCTCTTATTTCACATAAACCCAGCTTAACAAATATTCATCACCCCCACTGCAGCCAGCTTTGTGCAATTTAAAAGCAATGATGCACAACTAATTGCCAGTGCATTGTGCTCAGTTATAGCAGCAGTGAATGATTTCCAAAAGTTGATTATCCTTGGATGAATGATTTTCTTACCTCTGGTACATGCAGGGTTTACTTTTGCTGCTGTGATAGACAGCTAACCACGTGTTCTGCCTCAGTGGAACATCAGTGTGTGGTGGTGAAATCCATTTCATGCCTTGCAGTGGGTGTGCTCTCTCATGGTTTTTGATACTGGTGTTTTATGGTGTACATAATCACCAGGCCACACTTGGAAGAGAGAGGGCTAAAATGGAATTTATTGCCTCTAAATTTGATCCAAAGCCTTCAAAGAGCTTCCAAAAAAAAAAAAATTATGCACACTGGCAGGAGACAGTGTTTGCAGATGTAATACTTTCACTCTTTTCAGTTGTAGAACATGCAGAAAATAAACAGAAAATAAACACCAGCACATGCATTCTTCATGGCAGGCAGGTAACTTCAGTGGGCTCCTCAGAAGGCTGAAATTACCCTGAGTGTCCAAACCAATGTGACTATCAACCATCTGCATGCAGGCTGCTCATAGGGTTATCTACAAGGTGCTCAGAAAATATCAGTTCATACAGAAACTTCAAAATATCTCTTGTAGTTTTGGCAAGTTAACTGAATCTTTCGCACCCAAAGCCACTCACTGATGTGAAGATCAGCTCTCAACGTCCAGCCCTCAGTGCTGAAAGAAAGGAAGGAAATTATTTAAGAAGTTTAAATGAGTAGAAGCTCAGACTGGTATTTCTGAGATAATTTAACAGGTTGCCCAGAGAATTTGTGGCTGCCCCATTCCTGAAAGTGTCCATGGCTGGGCTGTACCTTGTGCAGACACCCAGGTATCCAAATGGTGTCACAAAAAAAAAATGGCACCAAGTTTCACTCTTGGTGGAAGTCCATGGGATTTAGCTCCTCCAGCCGCAATGTTTGTAAAGCAAATTAACAAATTGTGGAGAAGTCAGTCCAGGGTGTATTGCTATCCATTAGGGTTGAACCTGCCAAGAGCAGGTCCTGATGTGATTACTGAGACAAAAGTATCACTGAAGTTCTGGAGTTTTGCCCAAATTAGGGCTTCAGCACTCAGTCCTTGGTCTTTTATGTCATCAGCAATCATAATGAGGTTGTTTGTTAGTGTTCTCAGCTAAATAGTATCTAACAAGAAATCGTCACATTTGTTTGACAGAACAAAATATATTTTCATGTGAAATCTGTTCTTCAAAATTCCAAACCCTGTTTACACCCAGGAAATTGCTTCATTTGTAGCAATTTCCTTTTCTTTAATTCCATTTCCAATTCCCATTATGAAACTCCCAGGCATGTAGTATGGCCCAATAAATAGGTGGAGCAGGACCAGAAAGGAGGAAATACCTGCCCTTTTGTACATTTCACTCCCATTTAGAGAAGGAAAATAAGAGAGACATATACAGAAATTCCAAATGTAAGCAGTTACAATAATTAGCAGCAAGATTAGCACTTGATTAACACCTTTTTGATTTTTTTTCCATATCCCCCTTTGCAGCCAGACATAAGTGGAATATTGTGGCTGACATACTAAAGCCCTTTCGTGAAAATTCCAGCGCAGATTATGAAGCTACGCCCCGAGCCCTGCTCCCAGAGCAGGGTGGATATCACCATACCCAGCTCACAGGCTGCAAAATACCCCTCAAAGCCGTGCTCAGCATCAGCCACAGAGCCACAGTGAGTGTGAGCCTGCTGGACCCACCCCATGCTGCTCTCCTTGCCCACTTCCCAGCAGAAACTGCCTGAGCTGGGCTGGGGGAGGCACTTTTGGGTGTTGAACTGGGGCTCTCCAGGTGAGACCCTGCTGCTGTTGGCATCACTGCCCTTCCCTGTGCCAGGGTGCTCCCACAGCCAGGGCGCTCTCCCCGCACCCTGCAGGTTCCAGATGGGCATCCCTGGTGTGTGGCACTCGGGCAGGGCTGTCCGAGCGCTGCCCTTGCCCTGCCTGCCCTGCGGTGACATTTGTGACAAGGCGGCAGCAAACAGCATTGCTGGGCAGGGAGGAGCACATGTCTGACACGGGCCAGGCACTGGCAGGGAGTGTAAGAGCCAGAACAAACAAAAGGAAAAAGAGGCTGGTATATATTTTCTTCCTTGATAACAGGACTGACTTAGCAGAGAGGGGAACCAGAATGCCAGGAATGACCTCCCTGAGCCCAGCACTGAAATGCAGCAGCACCACAGCTCACCTCTGCCATGCTCTGGTGCTCTCCTTCCCACCTCCAGCCACTCCTGAGATGGACTCCAGCTTCCCTTGTCCTGAGGAAAGCTCCTGGTGCCGCTGACAAATGCCACCAGCTGCGATGTCCCCAGAAGTTCCAGGGCCACCTTTGTAACAAACTGGGTGTGTATGTCCCCAGCTTCCTAACGAGCAGGGAGATTGCAAATGCAAGTGTGCTCAGAGGGAGCAGGAGCCTCCTTCTCAGCCATCTCCTCCTCCATGTGCTTCCTTCCCAGCCTTCCCCATCTGCCCAGCAGCTTTCCCCTGCAATCAAAGGGTGTTTTCCCTGGAGATCTCCCAGCTGCTGCTGAGGGGGTCCTGCTCTCAAGCACTGATGCAAACAGCTCAGCTCTGCCCAGCCTCAGAAACCTGACACAGTTCTTGCTATGGGACTGGGAAAAAATGCAAAGCCCAGTTACTCTGGGTGAGAGACTTACAGGAGAGCAGTCAGTTAAGAAATCACCCTTCAACTCACAGTGTTTTCCATGAAGTGTTCCTAAATAGACTAAATTCAGCTCCTGCATATAGAAAATGCAAGTGTTCTTCCATGCTTCTTGAAATTCACAGAATCAGTATCAAATCCTGGAGAGCTGGGGCTAAAATCACTAGTTTCTGTAGTTTATTTGCATGCAAGGATTGTGCACTCGATTGTGGTGACATTCCAGCTTCACCAGCTGTGCCCCAAGCCCTGCTTCTTTATGTGGGAAATTTAGCAAAACCATGTATTTTACATTGTTTCATGTTCTTGTTTTCCTTTGTGAAGGAAAAGGAAAAAGAAAAGAAAGGAAAGGAAAGGAAAGGAAAGGAAAGGAAAGGAAAGGAAAGGAAAGGAAAGGAAACCCCTGCAAAGCTCCAAAACCTGAACCATTTTTACTTTGCAAACACCAAAGAATCCTGATCAGGGTACAAAATATAGTAGAATTTTAGCATGGTTAAGGCTGCAGCCTTCTCTCCTGTGCCCTGCAGAAACCAGTCCCAGCTTTTCCCCCGCTGCCATTCTGCTCCAGCCAGACAAGTTGCTCTGCCTGGTTAAACCTGTGCTGTGTGTTTCATGAGCAATGTAAAAGATCCTTATTGCTGTTCTAAAAATACAATGTACTCAACAATCCTAATCCAACAGTGCAAGACAACACAGGTTTCTTTCATTAGTGGATCGTGGTAGGTATTGCTGAATCTAGTTCAAACAATTACCATTGAATTCTATATCTGCAGGCAGTGTAATAAACTGGAATATAGTTTTCACTCTGATCAGTCACATGAGAAGTATCTTCTTACTGCTACATCCCCTTAAGCATCCTTATTCACCCATATGTGCATTCTGGCAAGTGCTGCATCCTCTCCACCATTATTTTACGTACAGACCTCAGCCAGGGCTCATTATTTTGGGAGTTAGGCAGCCCCTTCTCAAAGTGCCACTGAGGGTGCACCCAAAGCCAGAGGCTGAGGCTGATGGTCTGGATCAGAGCATTCAGCCAGGAGTGTGGTGATGGGATCAGCCTTGTTGGTTCTTAATCTTCAAGATGTGGGGGTTTGTTGTCGTTTTGGTTTGGTGTTTTTAAGAATAATTCCACGAGAAATAGAAGGAAGTGGTGAAAGGAAAGATTTACTAAACTCTTCACAAAATAGGTTTGTATTCTTGGTCCGAATTAATGTTCTGACATGGTTTTTTCTTCTAAACCTTTTTCTTAGTTGTGCAGAAAATGCAGCATAAGCTTGTCACAGATGAAGACTAGGGCCCTTTTTGAAGCCACAACACTGCTGCGTGTTGCAGTTGACCACAGTTTATTTTAAAAAGAGCAGCTGGACAAGGTGAGATCAAGGAAGTTGTGTTAATGTGAGTCAAAAAATAGGAGGGAAGAAGTCTGCTAAAGGTTTGCATACTTCCTAAAAATTAACTCCTTGATGAAGTTTCCTTGCTTTCCTAGATGAGCTCTGCTAGATTTCGTTATATGGGGATCAAGCCAGGGCAAACCACGGCCTGGGATTGCAGGGGAAGGTGAGAGGTGATGGGCAGGTTGAGAGAGCAAGGGAAGTCCAGACTTTGCCTGTGGATTAAAATGTGTCACTCCGTGCAAAGGGGCTGCTGTGGGTCAGCTCTGACTCTGCCTGGGCAAAAGGAGGCTGCAGCTCACAGGGCTGGGAAGGATCTGTTCATAGACCTCAGGGAGTAGAGGATTATCCTCATTAATTCTATGTGTGAACATAAAATTAAATAAGGCTAATGAATCATGTAAGAGAAACTATTTCAAAAACTTGAACTGGATGAATTTCTATTGAATGTTGTATCAAGGGATGTAGTGTCCCTCAGGAAAGTGTGTGCATATACCAGGTTATCACACGTGCTCAAACCAGCTCCTTTCCCAGTAATGCTGCTCCAGGGGGCAGGTAATAAACAAAGAGTGCAGGCAGGTCCAGAATAGATGTTCCTAATTAGCTTTTTTTTTTTTTTTTTAATGTCTGAGCTGTGAAAATTGGCTGCAGCACTCCCTGTGATTATACCTTTGCCTACTACAAATTTTGCTGATGTTTGGTTGAGGGAGAAATAGCAATTACGCAACCCGCAGGTGCCGTGGTAGCACTCCAAGGTGTGCTGATGGAGTAAACAGCCCTGCAGGATCAATTTCCCCATGCTTCAAAGCAGAGCATGTCTTCTGTAAATCTGCTGATGCTGAAAGATGTGGCTCTTCACATGTCCAATCTCAGAGCCAAACAGCCACAGAGAACTCCGGTAAGGGAGTGACCTCATTCTATTTCTTGAAGGTTGGGCTCTGATGTGTCTTGCAAAAGTAAACAAACATCATGTCCTGATATAAAATGGGCTTAGTGTTTCTCATCAGTGCAAGGTTTCAGGCTGTGGTAAGGGGAACTTGAAGAATTCTCATTAATCCTTTATCTGTTACAGAAGAGAATACAGCATGGGAATGGGTAATGATGTTCTCTCTGCTGCTTCTGCCTTGCCTTCTGAAAAGGCAGAGAATGCAGAGGCATTTCAGGTCCA
Source organism: Onychostruthus taczanowskii (assembly GCF_017590055.1). Classification (NCBI taxonomy): domain Eukaryota; kingdom Metazoa; phylum Chordata; class Aves; order Passeriformes; family Passeridae; genus Onychostruthus; species Onychostruthus taczanowskii. Next base: position 631,690 of record NW_024498818.1, read on the forward strand.
CAGGTGCATTTTAAGTCTCACACTGACTCCATGTACTCATGTGAAATACTTGCACAGTGAAATATCCCTTCCCACAGAAATTCACCTCTGCTTTATCAAATGTGACCCAGAGGGAACACAAGGCTGTCTTCTCATAGGATTCCAGAAGGGTTTGGGTGGGAAGGGACCTAAAGATCACCTAGTTCCAACCCCTGCCGTGGGCAGGGACACCTCCCACTTGCCTTGTTCTTCCTGTGTCCCCTCGAAATTCCTATGTCCTCCTATCTAGTGCAGGCTCTGCTGGTTTATCTCTCCCATCTCAGACATGTTGCTGTCACACACCTCTCTAGATCTTTAGGAATCTCCTGAACTCTGTGCCTATAAGAATATACCCTTCTTGATCATACTATTTTGTGTCCTCTCTCTGGTCTAAAACACTTCAGTCTTCTGTGCAGTGCTGGTTAATGAGTTTAAACTGAATTTGAAATAGCTGAATGTAGTTTCAAGGCAACTAGATTTATTTTGTGGGGGAAAAACTAATTGAAGAGAGAATGAGAAAATCCCTTCTAACATTTTCACTCTGAACATTGAAGGGTAATTCTGTAGCTTAGTTGTAACTCGGCCTTGCTTTTGTCTCTGTTAAATTTAGGTCTCTAAAGAGTCTCCAGCACACATTTGCTCCCAAAATTTCACTGGTAGTTGCAGGAAAATTGTATCTCAAGGGCACTATAAACTGTAGAATGGCAGATTTCCTTGGGCTGGGGATGATGCAGGGAGAAATCTGCAGCTGGAGGGATGTGACACGGACAAACACATGGAAACCCCAACACACACCAAGAGACTCACCCAAAAAAAACCCCCAAGCAAACTCTCCTCTTCAGATGGAGCTCTTCAGGAGGCTTTTTGTAGGAAACACAGAGAAAAAAGTGTTGTGCAAGCCCAGGGCCTGGCACATAGCTGGCTTTTACCTAAATGGAATGGGAGAGCTGGGGAAGGTGGGGCAAGGCAAGCCTGGGGCAGGCAGGCGTGACAAGGAGCCTTCCTGCAAAGGGAGTGGAGGACTTTCAACTGGAATGGCTTTGAGAGGATAATGTGGGTGCATTTGGAAAGAAATGGTGACTGACTGTATTTACTCACCACCCCAAGCTGGCACTTGTTTTTGGGGAGGGTGGAAGGTATTCCCCTTTCTGCTGGCACTGTAAACATGAAAAACACTGAGCTTGTGGGTGAGCTCCAGTTGTGGGTGTGGAAGGATATAAACCAGGGGAAAATGGTGAGTTGCTCCTTGGTCAGCTGTGGAAAGCTAAGGAAAATGAGTGGCTGTTCACTGGACAAACAGAATGTCTCTGGAGGGGAACTGCCTTGGGCAGCACAGTCTGACAGCTGCTTTTAGGTGAGGATTCCTTTTATTTGCATGCTGGATGCAGTACACCTGTGTGAAAGTCTCGAGTGAATCCTTGTAAATCGGGCTTTGTGGAAAAGAAAGACTCTGGTTTGGCAAATACAGTACAGTTTTCATGAGATACTTCTGATTAATATGGATTTGCCATCTCTGCCCCACCATGTGCTACCCAAGAATAGAAACTTTGAAGCATTGCTGCTGCTGCTTCTGCCTCTAAGCTTCCAGTTAGGATTCAGGCTTTAATGGAATAATTACATCACAAACCAGTGAGATCTTGCTCTCAAGACATTTATGATCATTCCAAAGATGAAATTTGTAATTTGCTGGTTTCCCTTTCCCTATTTTGTGCCCTTGCCTCATAGAAGGTGGTCAGCCAAGCTGTGCTTCAGGGGCTGCTGTGGCCAGCTCCAGGCAGGGCAGGGTGGGAGCTCTGGACCTTGGCCTGTCAGAATAACCTGTCTGAAAACAGGCTCTGCACCAAAAACGCCCAGGTTTGAAAAGCAGCGCTCCTGTGGCTGCTGGGGGATGTGAGGGGAGAATGGGATCTGGAGTCACCACGGCTCAAGGGAGCCGGGAGCAGATGGTGATGCTGATGATGATGCTGGTGGTGATGGCACCTGTATTGCAAATCTAATGCCGAAAATAGTTTGGTTTGTTTTTTCTTTTAAAAGTAAACCACTGAGATCCCATCAAGGGAATTGATTCTGCGTTTTTGTCTTTTCCTCCCCCTCCCCCAGTGTGCACTCCTAGTGCTTATGAAAAGTTAAGAGTCACTTTGTGTTTTGTTTTGCATTTCCTTAAATGGGGATGTTCCATCTACTCTCTTCTCAAGCCTGATCAAGCCTTCTATTTGATCCCAAATAGCCCAGGTTTTCAGTTTATAGAATTATGAATAAAGGCTTCATGTGCCATTTAAGATACACGTTCCTTCTCATTCAGAAGTGTTTGGCATTTACCCTTCTTATTTAAACATGTTTAAGCGATTCCATTACTAAATACTGCTGGAGGGAACCAGAGAGGGAGAAGAAATCTGGCATCAATCCCAGTGCAATTTGGAGGCGAAGGTCTGAGGATGCTCACTATCCTATAGAATGACAGTAATTAAAATTAATGAAAAATCACTGCATAACACCCACCACTTGACATATTTCCTCAGGTGCTTTTTGCAAAAATCTCCAAGAGAGACCTGTGGCTTGGGGCTTTGAAGTTCCCCTGCCCCTCCTCAGTCTCACCTCAGCTTTCATAAATACAGATAGATAGCTGAATAAATATTCCAAAAGAAGTTCATTGCTTAAGACTCTTCAGCCCGAAGTAGCTTAATTTCTGTCTCAAGATGCCTTTGTAAAATTGCATTTGTGCCCAGGTAGAAGGCTTAGAATTGGAGGAACTGCTCAGCCCAGTGGCAGGGATACAACTCCTTGGAGAGTCAGCAGGAGGAACAGCAGGGCTGGGGGAGGGATGAAGTGTGAAGGGGAAAAAAGCCCAAACAAAACACAGCAAAGAGCCCCAAAACAAGCAGAAAACCCCTAAACCTCACCCAAAAAAACCAAGTCTCACGAAATATTCGGTGTGAAGATAAATCTGTTTGGTTGGTAAAGAAAAACAGGCTCTTCATACTTCAAAACTTTCTGATGGTTTGTCACCAACAGCACAAGCCTGGCAAGACAAGGGACAGGGGGCACACACAAACAGTTATTTCTTATTGCACTTAAAACCTTTGGGTTAATTCCCTGGTTTCTGTTAGGTGGAAGGATCCCATACCAGGATGCTAAAAGGCAAACTCACCATTCGATAAACTTTGAGGAAGAAGCCCATATGTTATAGTGTTTTTCCCAGGTGAAACAGTGCTGAAAGAACCCTATTAAATTGTCTCTTCCTGTTGCTACAACACAGTGCCACCTACTCAGGTCTGTGGATTCTCTTTCAGGTGAAGGAAACTTCTTGACCTCTTTTTTTTTTTTTTTTTTTTTTTTTTTTTTTTTTTTTTTTTTTTTTTTTCCCCCAGAAGCAATTAAGACTTAAGGGAAACACTTAAGTGAAAATTCTGATCTATTTGTGAAAATCTGGGGGTTTTTTTCATGTTGAAAAAAAGATCAACATCAGCATGTCAGGCAGAAGAGTTTCCAGTGTCACAATAGAAGTGACATTAAAAGACTCTTCTGAATCAGCAAAGCACCTAACACATAAAATCCTCGTGCTCTGCAGCCTCAGTGTTTGGTGAACAGTCAAGATATTTTATTACCCTAAGGAAAGAGACAGAGTTGTTTTTGTCTTGGTACTTCTTATTCTGAGTTACTCTTTGTTTTTTGTCATGTTGCAAATCAGCAGTGAAGAAAACTCACTCAGCAAGCAGTAAAAGCAGCAACAAATGTTTACCCCTTGGGATATGTACTCTGAAATCCCCACCCAAACCGAGCAGACACCTTGAGCTCTGCGCCTGCAAGTTCAGCTTGACTTGGAGTACAGGCACCGAGCCAAGCAAGGAATCACACACTCCAGGGCTGTATTTGAGGTTAAAACATTCTCTCTCTAACAGGTTAATAAGTTATCCACGAAGCACCAGAAGCATCAGAACTGCAGTTTGAAATATCTGATATTAAATCTCTAAAATAAATATTGAGAACTAGAGAAAATAAATTGCTCTGTGAAAGAATTGAGTAATATTATGATTTCCCTCTTCCTCACCCCTTGAATATATTGCTTAATCTGTCCTAAGACTGTAATCACCGTCCTTAAGAAGGATGTGCATGTGGATGCCTTTGGGTTCCACAACCTGCTTTCCTTACAGCAGCAAAGAGGGGCCTTTCTGACTTTATTACTTGTCAGTGTTTATTAATAATCTGAATTTTGGGCAAGGTTCTTATGCCACATTCTTGAGGATGATTCTTGGTTGGAGAGCACTTAGTAGGATCCTTGACACTGATTTGATGAAACATTTAGCTTGGCAAAGTGTCTTTTCTGTGATATGCAATGCAAAAATCGAGTATACCCCATTCAGCACTTCTCTCCCAAATGTCTGAGTTCCAGGTTGGTTCCTCTGTACTTTTTCTGCGATGGTTTCACGCTCTGAATTAGAAAAGGCTGGATTGGAAATTCTTCCAGAAGTTCCACATCTTTGCAAATACGGAGTGTGTGTTATAATTTCTGAGGCTGTGCTGTAATGTCTTGGGCTGTGTTATCCTCGTCTGGAGAATGGTTATTTATGTAGATGTTTGCTAATGAAATCCTTTTTGTTTCGAAATTGTTACACCTACAGCAGCAGTGTGATGACACCCTCAGACTGTAAAATCTTCAGGGCAACAACTCCTAGTTTGCACAAAAGTACAAAAACCATAAAATACATGAATCTGCCTTGTTGAGAGCATATGCATCACTGGCAAGTGCTTCCAGGAAAAATGGTGAATTCCTTTCTTTCCCAGAACTGTTCAATTCTGCATTTTTTTCTTTAGTGAGTTCTGGAATTGAATTTTCAGCCTCTATTCTTGTTCGTTAGATTTTGTTTCTTCCTGTCTTGTCCTCTAGGTTTTATGACTACTTATTTATAGGTTTGTTTCTTCCAGGCGCTTAAATTGATCTTTAATTTTATTTCATGACCACAGAGGAAAGCAGCACAAGCTGCAGCAAGTTGGGAGGCAGGCAGGTATTGTGTGCACTTTCCTGAGGCTAAACAGACCTGTGCTCCAGTGTCTTGGCTGCTGCAGCATGCTCTTCTAAGGAAGAGGATGTTGAAGGAGATCTGGGGAATTTGTTCTTTTATTAGATTAAATGGAATCAAGATATGTGGTCACTGGTGTGGGGCCGGAGTGGAGTTTAGGCATGGGCTCGGTCACCGGGTCAGCCTGAAAGTGCAGGTGTGGGTAGAGCAGAAAAACCCAAATCTCCTGGGAGCAGAACAAATCCTCCCTGTGAGCCAGGGCTCTGGAGCTGGTTTGGGACTGGAAATCAAGGGAATTGTGGAGAGGTTTCATGCCAGGAGCCGAGGTCTCCCTGTGACCTGAGACGTGCCTGGAGTTCCCAGAGCAGAGGTTGGAGCAGGGGGTCTGAGCTGACAGCACCTGAGCAGGGCTCATGCAGAGCAAACAGGATCTGTCTCCACTTGCCAGGCAGCTGTTTCGGAGGTGCAGAGATGCATCATGACTTTGCTACTGATCCCAGTACATTGGGGAATAGGATTTGCCACTTTGTTCCTGTGCCTTGAGCAATTGTCATGTTTTCAAAAGAAAATTGCTCTCCTACAGTTCTGATTTCCACCTTTTGAACACTGTTTTTCATCTTCACTTTCTCTTTACTTTCATGGGACAAAGGAAATCACTACCTTGACAAGATGCAGCAGTTTTCACACAGACAAGGGGGTCAGGGCTTTTGGCAGGTGACAATGGTGACAGTCTCTCTGTCCCACTTCTTGGCAATCGGGCAAGTGCCAGGCTGAGTGGCTGAGAGACACAGCCTGCATTGGAGGGGTCTGGGAACACCCTGGTGCTTGGCTGCAGCATTTGGCTGTGATGGAAGGCACGTGTACACACAAAAAGATTAACCCCTTTTTCTGCAGAGCAAAGCTCAGGCTGGACCCAAGGCTGCTGTGCCAGTTTTTATTTAGTTAACACCAGAAAGTGTAAAACCACATGTTGAGTACTTCTGTTGGAACCAGAGGTCTTGGTGTCCAGTAAATCCTCCTCAACAGCACCGGTTTTTGGGAGTTGATGTCTTGGCCAGGTATCAGTAGATTGTGATTAGAGCTTCTACTGCACAATAGCACACACAGGAAAACTGAAATGTGTGTGTTTCCTGTGCTGGGACATCCCGCAGGAGTAACACTGTGTGTGGCTGGGGCAAGGGTTGGAGAAGTTCCTGTCACTTCATGTTCTGCTGTCCTTCTGTGGGTTCTGCTGTCCTTCTGTGGGTTCCTTTGGGAGGGATTTGCCATCCCAGAAGGATAACCTGAACTGTGGTGGATGAACCAAGTGTGGAACTGTGCACCAAATCTGACAACAGCAGTGCTAGCAAGCACCTGAAGGAAATACTGTAAGTCTGACTTAACTGAAAGAAGGGAAATGCTTCTCTGCACAGCAGGCAGCTGCCTTGGGGAACGGGCTGGGACTGCCTGGAACTGGCTGTCCAAAGCAGTGGTGGAGACAAAGAGCATCAGTGGTGTGCAGAGCCAGGGATGGCTCCTTGGCAGCCTCAGTGCCACACTGGGGTGTGCAGGGGTGCTCTGCAGTGAGTGCCTGGGCTTCAGTTTTTGTCTGAGTAATGCTTCCTCTTGCCACAGCTGGAGAGACAACACGAGCTGGGCAAGGCACTCCACATCTCCTTGCAGGGGCTCTGAGAGGGAATGTCTGCAGTGTCCCGTGCTCAGAGTGAAACTCTGGGGCTAAGGGGCACTGCAGTGCTTTGGGATCAGCCAAAGTGGGATCAGTGCTTTGGGATCAGCCAAAGCACATGGCTGAGCAGGACCTGCCTGGCTGCCTACAGGGCAGTGTTAGCAGTGCCAGACTGGGAGCTCACACTGACTGCAGAAGCTACAGCAGCAGCTCTGCAGGGGCAGGGCCAGGAGCCCTGCTGCCCCAGCAGGAGAAGGTGAATCTGACCACAGTGAATTGGTTTGCTCAGATACCCGTCAGTGTAACTCCTCAGCTTTGGCAGAAAAAGAATTCACAGTTTTTCCAGCAAAACAAGTTGTTGATGCTTTAACCAGTTCAGGAGCTCTTGTTTACTTCAGTTTTGAAAGCAGTTTTTGAAAAGGATCTCAGTGGGATTAAAATTTATGCGAGAGGTAGCTAATAAGCACCCCCTTTCCCTTGTCATAGCAGCAGGAGAATAATCCAGGGCTGCTTCTACATATAAATAATTTGCCTTCAATAAAATAACTGGATGCACAAATTTGGGATTTGATATCAGTCTTATTCAGTGCTTTTTTTTCAGGTTGTGCAGAGTAATGAAATCTGGCATAAATTGTATAAAATGCACTGATAATTTTTTTATTAATGTTGCTTGCGTAAGTTAGAGAATTAACGCTTAAATAGTATTGACTTTTTCTTTGTTTGTTTCTTTCTTATCAAGTTTCAAACATTTTTGAGGGTTTGGCAGGCGTCCATCATCCCTGAAGCTCTGGATGATTTATCACCTCCCTGTGCAGGGCTGAGGTAGCCATGTGCCAGCTGCCCTGCCTGCTCTCCTGTGGCATTCCCAGCCCTCACTGCAGAGCTGCCTGTGCACAGGCAGAGCCACACCATGCCTCCCCAGCAGAACATTTCTCTCTGGGAATTTTATTGATCTAAAAACTGTATTTTTAATGAACACATTCAGGAAATGTGTTTGTAAACAGATTTATCACTATTTTGCTGCCTCCAGAGGAGATAACTGTGGAGTGTTTCCTCCTGGTTCTGTCTGGACCTCCTGATCCCTTACTTAACCACTTGCAGCTCTCAGCCTGCTCTGTATCATCACCCCATTTTAACACTGTGGCAAATTAGGCTTTTTTTTTTTTTTTCTTTCATTAAGCCATAAATTACAGTTTCCTGGATTTGACTTATGTTTTTAAATTAATATTTCCCCCCTCACTTTCCCCTTTCCCGAAAGTCTTTATCTGGCAGTTCTCCAGTAGAGGTTCTGCCCCAAGTCGAAATCCTGCCTCAGGATTTCCTGGTCTTGCCTCAGCTTATTGCATGTCCATGGAGTCATTCTGCAAACAAATTAATTTCTCCTTGTCTAGAAATTATAGAGTTCTTTCATTCCATCCTTCTGCAAAGGAAGTTAGAACAAATCTGTCTGAGGGGCTTTCAGGGCACTGTGCACTGTGTTATTTGGGGATAACAGCCAGGTGCATCTGCAAATAGAACAGGAGCAAGAGAGGCTTGTAAAATTGAGACAGGAAAAGCAAACTGTTTTGATTAAAATAGTCGTTTGTTCTTCTTTGTTCGTGCATTAAACTAAATTGTTGCCATCACCCACACAGATAGAAATAATCTGCCTTCCCCTGCACCTTGTTTTGGAGAATGCTTTAGAAACTGCTCCCTTTCTGCCCCCTTCTTTGTGTAGAAATGTTGTAAAGATACAGCAAGTTTTCCTCTGTGCCTCTTTGCAGGCTTCAGCCAAATATCTCAGGGTTCTGTTGCCTACCAGCTTTGGAGCTTTGGCTTCTTGCCCTACAGATCTTCCACTGCAGATATGAGCAGAATTGTGGTTTTGTTTGGCTGGAAGTTGAGTTCTTCACAGGGGATTTGGGTGGCTGTGAAGCCAAGTGGCATCACAAGGTTCTGAGCATCCCTGCTCTCCTTTGTCAGCAGATGACAATCTGTCACCAGCTAAAACTCTCAGGCACCCAGGAAAAAAGCAGCAGATGGAGTCAGCTGCCAAGCAAACTGCTCACTGGCTTTGTGAGAGGTTTTAGAACCACAGAATCACAGATTTGTTAAGGTAGGAAAAGACCTTTAAGATCATCAAGTCCAACTGTCAACCCAGCACTGCCACATTCATCTCTCAACCATTTTGTGAGTTTCTGACTGAAGAACACATTGTGGGTTTGCTGGGGTTTGGGAAATTTCTTGGGTTTGTTTTTGTCCCAGTCTTGACCTCTATGCCAGTGTCCATGCAGAGGACAGATCAGCCCAGGGGTGACACTGGCTGTGTCACTCCCTTAGGAGATCACAAGGCTAAAACTGCAGCTTGGCAACAAAATCTGGTTCTCTGCCTTGTTCTGTCAATCCTATGCTCTGTGTAGGGATTTGATCTCTCTGAGGTGAGTGAAATCTTCTCTAACTCATCTCCCTATGCCAGGGAAATGGAGCACATGAACAATGTCCACAGGTCCTGCTTGTGGGAGGTGCTGGACATCACCTCTGGGACAGGGACTGGCTCTTGCTTTGTCCTGCACTGTGCTAAGGGACTTTTGTACTTCATACATTTTTAACAAGAAAAAAATGCACCGGGTGGGCATGATATGCTGCTAATGCTGCACTTTGTCTATTTTTAGGAAGCTGTTGGCCTGCTCATTTGCAGTTGTTGCAATGGAGAACAAACATTCTCAGTCAATGCTGAAATAAAAAGTGTGAATGTGCTGGTTCTGCTGTCACCAGGGCAGGTGCTGCTCTGAAATAGCTCCATTGAAGTTCAGGAGCACATCTGATCAAAGAGGACATCAAAAGCAGCACAATCTATAAAGCAATAGTGCCTGCATGGAGAGCACAGTGGTTTGCAGGAAAGCAGGAGAGCTTTATTGGATTACATCACATTGTTCTCCATGTGTTGGGAGCACAAGCAAACCTCACCTCTGGATTTTTGAAAGTGAGGATGGGAGGGAATGGAGGGAAGTGGATTAAGTTCTAAAGAAGAGCTGGCTTTGGCATTTCTGATGGCGGTTTTGCTACAGCAGGGTCCAAATACATGCAGAGATTCCTGCATTGCCCAGGCTCAGGGCTTGGCTGGCAATTCTGCTTGGTTGGCTTGCTCTGCAGCTGGCACATGAAGGCAAGTGTACATGTTTGGAGTGCAAGGAGATTAAAATACTGACATAAAGGGGTAAGAGAGGATTGCTTTGGCACTACTGAGGTGTGCACAATGCTTCTCCCTGAAGCCATGTGTAATGAGTGTGAGTATGGAACCTTTACCTGGTGGCTTTTCTTGCTCTGTCCCTACACCCACTCCTGCAGAATTGCCTACTTAAAATGTTCATCTTTCCCACCTTTTGGCTGTTTGCAGAGAGTTGAGTGAATCTCTGAGGTGAAGCAGAACTGCAGATCTGGAACACGATGGCATCAGGCCACCAGGATGCTTCGGGCAATGTTTTAAGCTGTGAAAAGCACACAGTTAAAGAAGAGTTTTCTGTTTCATCTAAAAGATCAATATTCATTTGACAGTGAGCAGAAGGGGGAGCCAGAAAGGCACAGTGTCAGTGTTCACACTGCATTCTGCCATGTGGTGCCACTGTGCCTGGGTCCAAAAGTCTGATTTGATCCCACTTCCATAATTTTGCTTTCTTTTTCTGACTTTCTCCATCATCTTCCTGTAATATTAATTCACTTCAGTTCTAATAAAAACATTTGTAAGGTAATGGAGGAATCTTGGCTGAGCATTTGTTGGTTTAATTTCCAGCATATTATATTGATTCTCTGAAGATTGCTTGTCTCTGTGAGATGACACGTGGGTTTGTGGTGTTTTGTTCCTGTGGGGACTGGGAATCAGGAACATGCAGCAGTACCTGCATTAGTATCCTTGTCAGCTTGGAGTAGGAAAGTTGGAATACTCTGAATTCGTATTTTTTTCCCCTCACAGAGGTAGAAAACTGATTTCCTAGGCTGGGAGATGCATTGGATGAACAGAGCTGTGTTTGAATGGGGGGGTTCAAGGTTTTTTCTTTGCGTTTTGGGGGTTCTGCATTGTTTGGTTTTGCTTTCTGTTTTGCATTGTTTTTTTCTGTCCCCTAAAAAACAGCTCCAAACAGGAGTTGGGAAAAACCTGCGGATTTCAAATGAAGATGGATGCTCAGCTGGGACTTGTTTGGAAAAGTTTTCAGTAGCAGTTCTGCAGAACTTTTCCGCTCTTGGAGTTTGAACCTTTGTCTCCCACATTCCAGTGGAAGGTGTCCTTGGAAAGGGGTTAGGACACAGGGATGTCCTTGGGGATGGGGTAGGACACAGAGATGTCCTTGGAGAGGAAGGGGTTCTGCTAAGAAGCCCTTTGAGTTTTGGAAGTTAGCAAAGTCATGGTGGAGGTGTGCTGGGTACTTTCTCAGAGGTATGCCTTAGGTACCCTTCCAGAAGATTATTTCTGTTTTAGATCAAAGAAAAGTGCAGTAGCACACCAGAAATCCTTTCTCAGGCTTTTTCTGTGGTTTGATGTGTTTTTTTCTTCCTCCCCTTCAGTTATTGTGTGGTCAGCCTTGACGGGCTTTTAATGCTCTGCCAAGTTCTCTGGGAGCTGCAGAGACCATCCCTCTAATGGATATATGATGTAATTATATTTCAGCATCCTCTAAATGGGTCTCTTCTACTACAAGGGTGCTCACATGTCCATCCAGTTGGAAGTTTTGTTTTGTGCATCTGTTTTTAATGAGGATGTGGCCCTAAACTAACACAGAGGGCCGGGAGAGCCAGCTGTCAAGAGCTTCTGGTACCCAGAGCTGGCTGTGATGACTACAAATGTTTTTCATTTGTCTGATTAAATAACTTCTCCAATACAGTATTAATCAAAACTGCTTGTTTTCACTATTCAGCTACACTAATAAGTGACCAGAAATGTGAAGAAAAACCAGGGTGGAAACAAAAAAAAACACCCTTTAGGACTTTAAAAGTTCACCTTTTAACCCATCTTTTCAACACCTGCCTTGAGCAGGGCTTTGGTGGAACAAAGGCTGTGGGGTGATGCCCGTGCTCTGGTGGTGCTGATCCCACCTTCCTGCAGCAAACTGCTGCTTCCAGAAAAGCTAAAAAGCCCCGGAGACCTGGCTGCTTTTGGAGCTGGGATCACACTCCTGAGGCTCTGCGTTCACCAGCAGGTGTGTGCAACACTTGACACCACAAATTGCAGGCAGGGACAGGGAGCTGTGTTTCCATTGGAAGCGGGACTGCATTTTCCTCACCTCACCTCATGGAGGCTTTGAGGCAGAGATTGGCTGGGGAGCCAAGCTGGGGTGTGGACTCACCTGGCTTTGGGTGCTTTCTAGGAGTGCTTTGTGTGGCTGCACGTGCTTGAGCTGCACTGTTTGGATTTTCAGAACCCAGGGAATCTGTCTTGGGCCTGCACTTTGCCTGCTTGCCTGGTTTCCAAGCCAATTTACAGCTCAGAACTTGTCTGTGTTTGGAAATGGATTTTAGAACAGACACACAGCCAGTGGACCTAGGTGCCAAAATACAAGTCCCAGAATCCCAGAATGGTTTGGGTTGGAAGGGACCTTAAATCCATCCCATTCCAAGCCCCTGCCATGGGCAGGGACACCTTCCACTGTCCCAGGTGGTTCCAAGCCCTGTCCAGGCTGGCCTTGGGCACTGCCATGGATCCAGGGGCAGCCACAGCTTGTCCACCCTCACAGGGAAGGATTTTTCCCCAATATCCCACCCATCCCTGCCCTCTGGCAGTGGGAGCCATTCCCTGTGTCCTGTCCCTCCATCCCTTGTCCCCAGTCCCTCTCCAGCTCTCCTGGAGCCCCTTTAGGTCCTGGCAGGGCTCTGAGCTCTCCCTGGAGCCTTTTCCTCTCCAGGTGAGCACCCCCAGCTCTCCCAGCCTGTCCATGTGATGTTGTGAGCAAGCAAGAGGTGCCCTTTGGGGATGTGCTGTCTCCTCTCAGATGTGACATCCCAGGAGGACAGGGAGAGCAGCTGAGTGCTGAGGAGCCCCTCTGGCTGTGTGTGCCCACCTGCAGCAGCCTGGGTTCTGTGCGCTGTAACATCCCCTGGTCACTCCCTGCTCTGCTGTGCGTGCCCAAAGAAATCTCATTAAGCTCACTGGTGAGTTTTCTTGGACAAAGATCACAGAAAACTAAATGGTAACTTTGGAAATCATTTAAATGGTAGCTAATGATGCTCTTTTTTTACTCTGTGCTTCGTTCTGCAGCAGTGTGCTCAGAATAGCTTGGAGTGGATTTGGCCAGTTTGGATTTTTTACAGTCAATATTTTCAAGAGAGAACTGAAAAACAAAATAGGTGTGGGATTAAAAAAGAGAGAGAGAAGGATTGTTTACATTAAAGGAAGAACAGATGTCTAACAGCTTTAAAAACAAAACAAATCAATTTCCAGAAGCAGTGATTATGAAGTAGACCACGAGAACATGACTCCAGTGAGAGACAGTGGATAAAGGAGCCCACTTTGTCCCCTCCCCAGTCCCTCAGCAAGTTATGAGAAGCTCTGAGAGCACCAAGCTGGGCTCAGGGATGCTGGGGCTCCTTGGTCCCATGGCTTTGAATTAAAAATCAAGTTGCAAACACCACGTGTTAAACTCAGAACACTGTCACCTCCAAAGGACCCGGAACAATATTTTTACGTGCAAAGAACCCAGTTCCTCCTGCTCTGGGCAAACCCCAGGACAGCTGAGCACCCAGAGCTGACTGGTTGAGTCACCACAGTGACTCACACTTGTGCCCTGGGGTTTTGCTTTCTTTTCAAAGCAGTTTCCTGTATTTTGGTCATATAGGATTACAATTTAAAGCCCTGGTTGAGCTGTTTGGGTATGCATCCGTTCAAAGAAATACAGACTTTCAAATGCTAACCAAACATGTATCACTTCTAGATGCTCTTTCCCTGACACTTTTCAAGCTTTGTGATAACTTAGTAGAAGAAGTCTCTTAATGATGTGAATTTGCAGTGATTTAAAAAAAAGTTCCTGAATATTGTCCCTTGTGATTAAAGAGGTTGTAAATCAAGTGTGTAGGTAACTTTCTAAGCCTTGCTTTTCTTGCTAAGCTCTTTGATCTTCAGATGCAGATGTTCAGCCTGGTGCCACAGCAGAGTCAGGCACGCCAGGCCCTGTGTCACCTCTATGCCATCAGCTCAGTGCCTGCCCCGTGTCACCTCTGTGCCATCAGCTCAGTGCCTGCCCCGTGTCACCTCTGTGCCATCAGCTCAGTGCCTGCCCCGTGTCACCTCTGTGCCATCAGCTCAGTACCTGCCCCGTGCCCTGGGCACCGGCGCTGCTCCCACCTCCCGTGCTCCTTCACACAGAATCCTCTTTATGGTCACCTTCTGTGGGACTGCCCTGGCTGCTGGCTCTCCTTGGGCTGGGTTTGCCTCCCAAGGTATAACCCTCCTCTGCTCTCAGGCAAGCTCTAAGACCAGCAGTTGTTAAATTGCAGTGGCCTCCAGAGCTGAAAAATGTCTGAGACGTTTTAATCAAATAAATCAAACCGGCCCAAGTGTCTGTTGTGGCTCGTAACAAAATCAGAGGAGCAGAGTAGTGCTGAACACACACATTGTGTTTTGTGCTGCAGCAAAGTGAGACAAATGCCCCATTCTGTGTCAGCAGGTAATGACATCTCCCACAGAGCAGAGTTCCTGTGTTAATCATATTTGACTTCTCTAACTGCCTCGCTTCCTTCTCCCAATCAAGCAAGCAGCTTGCTGAAATTGTGACAAATGCTCACACACTTCATGGAATAAAAATCGTATTCAATCTTTTCCCCCAGTCCAGGGTGCCCAGAAGGCTCCCAGTGAATCGTCTGGCTGGGTTTGCAGCCTTCCTCCATCCAAACTTTTTACTGGAATTCCACTTGAAGCTTCTCTGTGTCCTGTTCACAGGCTTTCCTTTGCGCAGTATAATGGATTCTTTAAGCTTTGAAAGTGAGTTGTTGTGGCCTAAAGTAACAAATCAGTTTTGGAATGCATGCTGTCTGTTGTAAATGATTTGGGGGTAATAAATTTTCTGGTACAAAGCAATAGGCAGAGTTTTCATAATGTTGAACCGTTTGGACTTGTCTCGAAGGGAACAATGTCGCGAAAGCAATGTGCCGGTTCCAACTATTTGTTATTATAAAAGACAATTTTTTTTTTCCTTAAGGTAGAATCCTCATCAGATTTCATGCTTTGCTGTAACTTGTTTTATTCCTTATGTTAGACAAATAAAAATATTTGAGCATAGTTGTGTATCTGTTACATCTTTTAATGTAAACTCTTTTTTTTTAGGCTGCTTAGGAAAGCTTATACATGTTACTCTTTTTACTAAAGGCCCATGAAAGTGGATTTGATTGCTCCTAGAGCTTTTGATAAGCTATATTTGAACCTGGCTGAATGAAAACTGAGGCCACAGTGCAGAAGCTATATGTATTACCTTAAATTTAACATGATGGTTTTTCAGCGCTCATTTGTTCCCTCCTGGAAATATTCACAGGTGGTAATTTCTAGAGCTCTCCCACAGGCAAATCTGATTAAATAAGTGCTCCAGACAGCCCTCAAGTCAGAACTGAGTTTTGGTGAGACTGGATGTGCAGTAGCTATCAAGAGACAAGACTCTTCCGCTTTTCCATGGCAGCATCTCCCTCGGTTCTGTGCTGTGCAAACCACGAGAAGCTCAGAGTCTTTATCCAGGTACCCAGCTTTAGGGACTGCAGTGCAGGGAAAATGAACCTTCTTCATTTCCAGCAGCCATGAGACTGAGTAGCTTCACTTTTCTAACTTTTCTAACACTTTTCTCTTTCCCCAGAGCCCCTTGGTTGCTGCAATGCCCAGGGTGCCAGTCTGGGGCGACTGGGGTTGCATCTGCCAGTTTGGTTTGGGCTGGGTGTTCCTGGGTTAAATTGGAACCATGAAAGAAACTTGTGCATTCAAAATGGATTAACATCTGCTCAAGTGAGACCTTTGACCATAAACTGGGGAGTAATCATCTTGTGGATGAGTTTCCACAGCAATCTGAGCTGGGCTACTTTGGGGTTTGTCATTAATCTGGCTCCAGTTTGTCATCCAAGGGTTGCATCAGCAGGCTCTTGGCTGAGGAGGGAGCAGAGGAGCCGGTTTTGCAGGGATGGGAAAGTTCAGGATTCTCTTCATCAAAGGATTTGACAATCTCCCCTTTCCTATCCCTGTGTGCACCTGTTCATGTCTAGAGCAGGGCAGAGGAGTGACTGCCCATGCAGGGACCTTTCCTTCCCTGAGATCAGCTCTGTTTGCTCCCCGGCCGGCTGCTCCCGGGAGTGAAAATCAGCAGCAGGCTGGGAACAGGAGGGCAGGGAGGTTGTGGTGCTCCTGTGCCAAAGGCAGGGTGGGGCAAAGCCCTCCCAGAGCCTTCCTTCCTCCCTGCCCCTCTCCCTCCTTCCCTCCATCCCTGCCCTGGCTCCCCAGGGATGCTGCCCCAGGAATGGGATACCTTCTCCTCATTTCTGAGAGCTGTGGCTGGGTGCAAAGGGAGGAGAGAGCAAAGCATAAACATCATGGGAGTCTGAGCCTGCAGGGAGCCAGGATTGCTGCCGGAGCTCTCTCTGGGCCCACATTTCTGTGTCCTTCAGTCCTTTTTCCTCTCTCACAAACCAGGAGCTCTATGGCCACTCAGGAAATTAACTTACTTATTGATCTTCCTGAGGCCCCAGGGACGTAATTCTGTCTTTATTACGTCAGATTTTAGAAGATATTTTTGAACAGTGGCAAAAGCATAAAAAGCACAGGGGGGAAAAAAACTCACAAAAAAAAAAAAAAAAGGAAAAAAAGAATGAAGCAGCAGCAACCTTATATCTCAGGTTTGTGGGACTGATGAAGTCAGTTTGTGGGCATGAGGAAGAGAGGGAAGATTTTAGCAACTTGTGTAGTTTAGGAAATTTATATCAGAAAGCCTAACATCAGATTTATTTATAATCTTCACATTTTCCTTATTTTAGGTCACAGAGAGAAGTTCAGGGTTTATTGTGCAGCTTTTTATTTCCACCACATATTTTGAGAGCTACTTATTTTTCTCATTCCCCTTAGTAGCCTAAAACTTGGCTTGGCAGCTCCTGAGGTTTTCTATGGAATTGCTTTAGGTATTCCCATAACAGCCTGCACTGATTTCCATACAGCAAATGTTCTTCTCTTTCCCAAAGAACACCCTGGAATGTGTGACTTCCACAGGCAGCCTCAGCACAAATGTGTCCTGGATCTACAGTGATCAAATATAGGACAGCTCAGGCAGATCAATTCTGTTCTATCACGAGAACATGAGTAATGCCGATTTCTTCATTTCAATTTGTGCTTTGGATTTTCCCCTCAGCTTTCCAGTATCTCCTAGAGAGAATTTCTAATGTATATAAATATTCATCTATACACAGGCACATGATTTTTCTGGGACAGCTTTGCTAACATGCTCTTAGAAGTAACTATTTGTCATATAAACTCAATTTGAGGAGTTAGAAGTGAGAGAAGCAGTTCATAAAAATAATTTCTTTCTGACTTCCACAAAAACTCAGGCAATTGTTTAATCACATAAAAAAAAAATCAAGGCAGTTAGCACTAAATTTTCTTGAGGATTTTGCTTTCAAGACTTATTCCAGGTTTCTTACAGAAGATTCTTCTACGTACAGAAACTGAAGTCAGACCTGGCTCCAAAAAAAAGTGGCATCAAAAAACATTTCATCCTGCAGCAATTAAAATTCACTTTGACAAGACAGATGTTGATGAGGCTCCCAGGAAATGAGAGAACAAGACACAGTGCTGGTGATGAGTTGAGTTTTTATTTTTTCCTGATTAAAGTAGGAGCAAACACAAGTCCTACATTCCCAACAGGGAAAGGATTCCAGCCTTATTATAATGTGTCTTCAATGTGAAGCTGTCAGATCTGCAGAGTGAGAAAAAGCAGAAGATAGTCTGTCACCCTGGCATTTCTGTTTCCACATTTTCCTTATCACCAAGCAAAGAATGCATTTTTTCATTTACACCTACCTGTACCTTTAACCACACAACCAGCCTTTCATGCATTTCAGAGGAGTGAGATGTCATGCTAATGATATGTTTCTTTTTCTGCCTTTTGAAGGGCAATTTAAATTGTCTCCCTGATGCTGGATTTGCATTAGTGATGCTGAAATGTGTGCACGTGAGTACTGTAAATGGATACGGTGGAGGAGTGGAGGTATTTCTTTCCTCAAGATTGATTTTTTTTCCCCCTTATTGAAATACAAATTGCCATGTCTGTTTAAAGCTGAAGTGTGGGGTGTTCTTATTAGCACCTCTAGCCTGAAGCCTTTTCATGTTGAAATGAATGTTAAGTGTTACCAGGATTACATGTTAGACACTTTAAAAGAATGGGCTGAGGAGCTCATTTCAGCTGTTTATTGTTCATTCCAGGGTGTATTAACTACGCTCATTTAAAAATCATATTTCCTCATGTCCTGATATTTTGGAAGAGAAATAAGAAAAGGCATATAAAATTTAGGCCTTATGTTAGCTTACATTGATTATCCTGCATTTTGATCTTGCCTTTCTCCTAAATTGGCTAAATACTTAAAGAATAAGGGAGCAGGAATGACTACAGCATTGAAGGCCTTCTGTTTTTTCTTTTTATTGATACCATCCCCTGGCTGTAGAAAAGAGAGTGTCTGCAAAGAGATATTTGATGTTGACTGGCAGCTTTATAGATCTTTTAAGAGTATGTTCAAGTACTAAAAAAGTTTTTCTCTTCTCAGAACACATAGAGGGCAGAAGAGAATATTCTGAAACTGCATTCAACTTGTGATTTTGGTGGCCAGCAGCAGTGCCTGGACTGAGTATTTGGTGAAATCCTTCCAAGAAAGCTTTCAAATGTGCAACAGCTCCATGCCTTGTACGGATGTGTCACCTCCATACAGGTCAGAGGATGCTGTGGCTGCAGGAACCCCGAAAATGTCACGTTACTTAAAATTTTTGGATACAGTGCATAATCGCGACCCTGTGATTTAAACTATCTTTGAACAGCAGGGCTCCTTCAGGGGTCTCAGGATTCAGAGCACTGGGAGATGCTGCTGCTGCCCCAGCTGCATGAGGGGCATTGAGAGGATGTGACACAGGAGAGGCTTCTGCACTCCCTGTCCTCCCAAATCTGGGAAATCATCTCACTGGAAAGGAGCTACAAGGTGTACAGGATGGTCAAACTGAGGAAAAAGGTTCTCTGGGATGCGAGATCCTAAAACATCTGCTTTCACCCAGGACAGAAGAGATTTTGGACAAGGGGAAGCAAGGAAAAAAAGGAAAGGAGGAAAACTGCCTCCTAATACTTGATTTGAAGAGCAAGCCTTGGGTTCAATCCTTGGGCAGAGGTTCAAGTCAGTTCTTTATCTAGACTAGTTCACCTAATCCTGGTTATCAGCTTTCTCCTCTCCTGTAGGCATGAGTTGCTGTATAGCCAAAGGGAAGAAACTTCCCAGTGAAGAAATACCAGGGAACTTGCCTCAGCTAGCTGCAGGAGTTGAAAGAATTTTCCCCTCTATTTCAGATTTCAGACACTTCTCACTGAAGCATTTTTGTTTTTGTTGTGTTGTTGTTGTTGTTGTTGTTGTTGTTGTTGTTGTTGTTGTTCTACTTTGTTTTGTTTTGTTTTTTTGGGGGGTTTGGTTTTTCTTTTTTTTTCCCCATTTATTTATTTTTAAAATTTATTTATATGCCTCTCTCAGTTTTGATGGGACTCATTAGTCTTTCAGCTGTGCCTTCTCTGCCAGCAGGGCTGCCCCAGTCTGTGCTGAGCACTCTGTGAATTCTGTGCAAAAACAAGTGCCTTCAAGGTTTTAGAGACCCTGCAATTTCTACCTGGACTGTGGTAAACTCTCATTTGTATAATTCATGGAAACTACTGAATGAAAAGGGTGCTATAGAATAGTTTCTACTACAGCAGCCTGCCCTGAATAAAACAATGGAGGTAAAATGAAGCATTTCTAGAAGAACTGGCCATCTGTCCAAACACTGCTCAGCTCCTTGTCCGAAGGCTATTTTATGGAATTTGGTGTTGAAGTGTTTGTCTGTGCACCTGTGGTTGCACACAAGGACACTTTTTCTTCCTTACATAAATATTTATACAGGAGATACTTGCACTTAATACTGCTTGTTTTCTTTTTGCTCTAGTGAAAATATTACTGTTAAAATGGAGCAGGAGAGGGTTTCTGCAGCTCCATCTGCTTCTGGAGGCTGAGCATGTTTCACTGATTATTCACTGTGGAGCTCCCATGGCAGCAGCAGTGGAGAGGAGCCCTGGCAGGAGGCTGCTGGCACAGAGCCTCCCTGGGAGGGGCCGTGGGCACTGGGGAGCACCAGGATTTTGCCTCTTTCCTTCCTGGGGAGGACAAGCACAGCAGCCCTGCGCCCTCATCCTGTGCTTAAACCACTTGGTGGATCTGAAAGAGCTGGAATTCTTGGATGTCAAACATATTTCAGTCGTGAAAATTAAGTGATGTCACAGCCCTCTGCTTACCTGGGGGGTCAGAGATGGGAGCTGTAGTGGCAGGGCTTGGATCAGGCTCCTGGGTCCCTCTCACTGCAGCTGAGAGCTGTTGTTAGCAGTTTTACAGAGCCCTGGCTGAGGTCTGCCCCTCACTGGTTCTTCCTTCAGTGCTGCCACAGTGCGGAAAATTAGAAGTGAAAAATAAAAATTAAAAAGTCTTTATTCCCTTTGGCTGAATTACAGAAACCTTATCAGATTCCTTCTAGTGATAATGGGCTCATCCTTACAGCAAAAGAGTGTAGATGGAGTTTTGTTATGAGACATGACAACAACAAAGTGAAATTTGGATAAATTTCAGTTCAAAAATGTTTTAAAAATGAATTGCTGAACTAAGAGAAAGAGCTGTGATAGAAAAAACTTAAAATTCTGTGGTCTGGTGTGGTTTTATGGACTTTAGAGGGCTCTGTCTTGTTTTCAGTTTCTCTGTGTGATTTATGAGGACACAGAACTGCTTTGCTTTATTTGGTGAATTTGGTGATTCTCTGAAAAATTATTGTGTAATGAAAATAATTTAAGTCCTTTTGATTGTAGTGCAGTGTTAATTCTTAGAAATGCAAAATATTACAAAATGAACACCTTACAGTATAATAGATATCCTGGCAATAAAGCAGCCCCTGTTCCATTATAAGTACCAGTGTTAAGTGATTGCTTCCTTTATGCTGCCTGAATTTCTAACTCTTTATTAGAAATCTGTTTAAGTAAAATCAACAAATGCAGTTTACTCCAAATATGTAACCTGCCGTTCCCTGGTGCTTGTAAGCAATCCTTAATCTTCTCTTTTCTCTTGCTGTCATCTCCAAGGGCCCTTCCTGTAATGATTAGAAGCCTTCTTCACCTTTGAGAATGACTCAGAATCACAAACAGTATATTCAGATGAAAGGGAAATGCTTGACCAGCCCGTCCTGGCAGCTCTTTGATCTCCTTGGGGCCGGAGCATCTTCCAGCCATCCCCTTGGGAAGGGGAACAAGTGAAACATTGTCCTGGGGGGCACAGAGGTCTGCATACCTCACATAGGCAGGAAAACACCCATCCCCTCCTGCGTGCTGGGCTGCATGGAAAACTGGGATTTTTTAGGGAAAAAAATAAAACAACAACATGCTCTTAATGAGCTGGCCAGTCAGTCCTAGGCCACGGCTGTGCAGGGCATCCCACAGGTGAGTGTGCAGAAGTTCTAGAGATTTCTTTGGCAAGGAAAACACTGGTTTTCTTGAATGAGACTATCAGAAAACAGAACATTCAGAGTTTAACTGGAGGTGGCAACAATCAGCAAAATGATGGGAAGGCTTGAGTACGAGGTGGTGTTTGGCTTTAATTTAGAAACATGCTGCGTGTGCAAGTTTAGATTTAGTAAGGAACTGAGAATTGTCATTTGAAGGCACAGCAGAAGCTCCTGGTGGTCAGCCTGCCCGAAAGACAAAGTTCTGATGCTTCAGATGATCCTGAATTCATGCTGTGACACCCTCTGTGTTAAGTGATTTTGAAGTATTTTCTGAAGAATTTTATTGTGGTTTCTATGTTTAAGATGTTTGATGTGCAAGAAGGACAAAGACATGATTTCACTTGACAGCTGGTGCCAGTACTAAGATCTGGGGTTTTGTTAAATCCTCCCAAATTGGAAAACCTTCAAATTATTGGACACTGAGTTTAAGGCTGAGTGAGATGGCCAAGTTCACAGAGAAAGCTCAGGGTGAGTGGGCAGTAGAACATGAATTCTGGCTCCAAGATCCTCATCTCAAATTCCAGTTTATACTGCTTTGAGACTTGCAATTATGACATTTTAAAATTACAACTGGCTGAATGCACGAACCAAACAGACCTGTCAAAGGCATCAGAGGTGATTTGCCATCTTCTTTTTCTGTTGTCTCCTATAACATGACAAAAAGATAGTTTTGTTCCCTGTACTGACTCTGCTCTTCAGTTTCTCACTCTTGCCTTGGTTAAAGTGGGGTAGAATTCTTGTTTTCTCCTAAACTTACTCTGCTTTTTGATGGAGGCCCTCTGATTTCTCTACATTGTGAAGTGCTGGTTAAGCTGATAATGAACAAATAAAAATTTAAGTGGAATGAATACATGCTGATAGACAGATAAATCTTTTTCTTGCATTTTTGCATACTTAAGGATCTGGCCTCATTCCCATTCCATTGAGGGCAGATGAGATGCCTGTGAGATTAGTCCCATATTAATGACTACAGAACATTATGTCATAGACAAGTATAACAAAAGATTGTGTCATATAGGTACTAAAAAAAAGCCAGTTACCTTCCTAAGGCAGTGCTTCAAAACCTGTTGGTTCAGCAGATCTTAAACTCGCATCAACAACTTTTTGTGCTTTTTAAAACATTTGCATTACTGAAATGGTGATTGATTTCTGCTGTGCTATTGTCCAATGTACGACCTGCTGAAAATATCCTGTGATATTGTTTTCCCCCTGCTTCTTTTGAAGCAGTTACAAAATGTAGAGATGAAATAAGATACTGTAAAATGCAATTTTGATGGATTCTGCCTGATCCACTGGTAATAAAAGGGATGCTGTTTGTGGGCTCTGTGGAGTTGGAAACATTTGGGCCCCGTGTCAGGCACAGTTTGTAAGCAATAGCCAAAGCATCAAATGCCCAAAGCCAGTCAGGAATGACTCAGGGTGTTCTCCCAGCTCATCATGCTAAAGTCCTGATGTCCTAAAGCAAAGTGGTTTTGTCTGAATGTGTGTGTAAGTCCTTATGTGCGCTTAGGCACACAAAGGAGGAGACTGATTTCTAGAAAGGCTTCCACATACAGTTATATCTGAGATTAGAGTTCATGATGGATGTCTTCAGAATATCGATATCAGGTTACTCCCCCCATCAATCACAGCATGCTTGCAACTACTTTGAAAATGAAGGTCGACAAATTAAAATGGCAAACGGGGTAAACAAGCCTTGAAGTTTAAGCTGCCTTAGAGCTGCTCAGGTGAGAGACACCAGCCCTGGGCTGGGATGCTCTGTGCTGTTCCAGAGCCAGGCTCTGCCCACAAGCAGCCAGCAGGGAGCTGCAGCCACGATGTGAGCTGGACCGTGGGGGCTCTTCTGCTGAGCTTCAGCCCCATGAGCTGAACACCAGACTGGAGAACCGAGGGGCTCCAATGGTTGCAAACCTTTAGACCACTATTCAAAACTCTCCAGAATATGTTTTGAAATACTAAGCCATTTAATTTTTGCCGTAAATTCTCAAATCCTGTTTACCTCCTTTGTTGTGGAAATAATCAGAAACTGCCTGACTGGGATCATCCAAACAGCTGCTGGCAACTGCCATCATCTCCTGCAAAGTTGATATTAGCAAGAAATAATTGAATTTCTTGTCTTTTACTACATAATTGCAACAAAAATCCCCACCCCAACACCCTACCTTAAAGGGAGGGGGAGGGCAAGGAAAGGTGCATAATTGAAGAGACAATCCCTGTCTCACACATGTAGTGACAAGCTTTATGTGATTTTTATTGCAATAATTACTGTATCCTGCTGATCAAGAATAATTATCATCACCATAGCAACTTCATATGGGAAGAGTGATTGGGGGTGGGACCGAGTGGAATGGTTCCTTGAGAGCAGCTTTGACTTGCTCGTTTGGGATGTTTCTGTGCCTCTCTTTGGGTCTTGACACATTAATGCAAATCCTCCACGTTTGTTTTGGCTCCTGCATCCAGCCAAGAAATGGGGGGTGTTGCATCAACATGAAAGCCCCAAAGTTGTGGCTGCACTTTAATTCAGGTCCTGCTTTGGCTGAGAGCTGGAAAGCAGAGCCTGGAGCCCCCGAGCTCAGAGAACATGATTTCTGTTTTGAAACCTTCTCTCCTCATGATTTCTTGCAAAATTCATTGCATGTTGATTTTTTTTTTCATTTCTTCTTTCAGTAACATTTCACCTGTGCAGAGATGATGCTATTTCAAATGCACCTTTCAGATTATTTTAAAATGAAAAATAACATTTTGAGGAATACCAGATGGCCTGGACATTTGTGAACACACAGAGCAGCCATTTTAATGGTTTGAGTAGATGATGAAAACAACTCATAAAGTTAAGATTATGCTATATGAGTTCATAAAAAGAACTTATGATATTCCAAAACATCAATATATTTTTACCAAAGTTTCCAAATTCCTCACACCAAGAGTTAAGGTGGCATAGACCCAGTGCTTTAGAGGAACCAGAAGAACAGATCTAAGGTATGTGGCAAGTTTGCAGCATGGTGCTAAAACTTTCCAGTCCTGAGGGTGCAGTCAGTTGGACTTGTTCCCTTTGGCATTGCCAAAATAACTGCTGTGAGGCAGGGCTGAGCTGAGGACAGGGGCTGGCATCCTTAAAATCTGAATTCCAGTATTTTGTCCATGAATTCCAGGTCTCTGATGCTTCCTTGGTGGTGCCACACTGGATGCTGAGTGATTTGGTGGTGGTGGAGAAGGAGATTTCTCCCTCGTTCCCTGAGAAGGACATTTCCTTCTTCCAAGTGGATTTCCCATCCCAGTGCCAGATTCACTTGGGGTGGTTATGATGCCTTGGATGGTAAATCTTGTGGGTGGGTGAGGAATGGTTTCATCCTGCCAGTCTGCAGATGTGGAGGGTCTGTAATGAATATCTCTGTGAGTAGGTTTGTCACTGGAGGAGTGACATCCCTGTCCCTCAGGGCTGCTGGGGCTGTTCCAAGGTGCCTGTCAGCAGAGGTGGGGTGAGAAATGTGCCTGCTGTGTTGAGCTGTACTGATGTGTTGAACTGTACTCATGTCCTTGTTTCTTCACTTTCTCTGTCTTCAGAAAGGGGTGGTTTGAAGTTCATTTCTAATTTTTGACCTCCTTGAGAGATCAAGTGTTCAGGACTGGCAAAACAGAGTCTGTAACTCACAGCCCAGCAGCTGGCAAGTGAAGGAAATGTTATAGAGGGATTTTTGGAAGCAGCAAAGTGCAGTAAGTCTGCAGTAAGAAAAGGACAGGTGTTCATGGTCCTCCTTTGCTGCCATGAACCTGACTCCAAGCTCCCAAGCCTTGGAAAACAGAGTATTTTGAGCTGGCCCATTGTGCAGGTATTGACTTTCTGCCTTGATTTTAAAGCCTCTCTGCACACACGGCCTAGCATTCTCCTCCTGCCTCCCCTGGCTCTGTGGCAGTGCCTGTGCCTGGCACAGCAGAGCCCCAGCACTCAGGGCTCTGCCCCTGCTCACATCCCTGCTCACATCCCTGCTCGCATCCCTGCTCACATCCCTGCTCACATCCCTGCTCGCATCCCTGCTCACATCCCTGCTCGCATCCCTGCTCACATCCCTGCTCACATCCCTGCTCACATCCCTGCTCGCATCCCTGCTTGCATCCCTGCTCACATCCCTGTTCACATCCCCAGCTCCTCTGCTGCTTTCAGGGAATGTCTCCTTTTCCCACTAACAGAAAGGGAGGGATTGGTGAGGTCTGAGAGCTGGACAGAGCCCCTGAGAGAGATGTCCCCAGGCATGGGAATGTGGTAAAACTCAGATAAAAGGGGCAGAGATTCCATATCCACCATTTCTCAGGTAACTTTTTTCTCTCTATACATTTTCTCCTTATTCTTCCCTGAGTTCTGGAGAGGCAGCAGTCCAGGAAGTGATGGCAAAAAGAAGGCAGCACTCAAATCCAGGAGCACCTCATGTCCACCTGCACATTCACCACTGCTGCCACCAACCCAACTCTATCCCCAGGGATTGGTTTGCAAGCGCTGTGGCTGTGGCAGACATTCTCATTTCAGGCTCTTGGTTCTTTTTCTGGCACTCAGTCCTGTGGCCAAGAAATGACTGCTGTGACTGGTGCAAAATTATCCTGCTCTCACTGCTTGTTAAAATCTTTCATCTCCCACTCATTTCATTTGCATTGTACTGCTTCCAAGCTGCTGTGTGGCCTTCAGGGCACTTTAAAAGTAGTATTCTAAATATACAAGTTGCTTCCTCTAAGAGCTGTTTTTCTCTCAAAATAGAAGCAGGTATCTACTGGGGAAGGCAAGATGAGCCTGGGATGATTTTTTGCCCTGTTGAGGTCTTATTTGTGTACAAAGCATTAACCTATGGAGGTCTAGAGCCTGTAAAAGTTCCGTCAAACCAAACAAGTGCTCCCTTCAGTGTGGACAATGGCCTCAGGCACAGGGTGGGATTGTTGGGGGGTCCTGTGCAGGGCCAGGGGTTGGACTGGATGGAATCACAGGAAGCAAATTCTAGTTTTAGCTACTGACAAATCACTTAAGACTTTGCTTCTGTTTTCTATAAGTAATGTAGTTATGACCTTTTACCATTTTGAATCAAAATATTTCATGTTTTTGCACTTTGACTGGTTTTTCTACCTGTTGCTCTAAATACTGGACACTAAAATGACAGCAAGAAACATTTGTAGAGTGTGACCAAATATCACATAATTAACCAATTTGCCATTGGAATGCAGAAAACAAAATGTAACAGTAAAAGACTGGTCTAGATTTCATCTGCTCAAAGTAATAATAAAGACATCAGAAGGGAAATCAGTCATGCACATATATTATTTGTGTGCACTTAAGTTGGACAGATAGGATAATGGATGTGGTATACACCAGATGTTACATTTCCTGGAAATAGATATGTTAAAGGAGCTCACAAGTGGTTGTCAATGCCCCTTTCATTACCCCATCAGTCTAAATTTATCCAGTTGAAATAAACATCTTAGTTTGTCTGAACTTGGGATTCACCTTTAAATTCTCTGTGCTACTTTTGTGTGCACAAAATAATAGTTAAAAACCCTGCCATGCAATGCTATAGTGATTTCTTAAGTCCTCTAACAAATTAAAAAGGTAGGAACTTTCTCACGGGCTCATTTTAGGGCAGGAGCAGCAGCCAGGTGGGCACAGGAATGTTTAGACACAGCCAAGGCCCACACTTTGGTGACAGTTTTGTCTTGTCCATCACAACATGCAGAAATCATCACCTCAGCTGCAATACAGCCAGCCCCCATGTCACTGCACAGCAGTGGCTGATCCAGGCCAGTCATCTGTGGAAATCCCTACTGCACATGCACATAACATTTGGAATTGCTTTTAGAGACATTTTCTTCAAAAGAAGCCAATAACTAGGCTACCTTAAGGGTTAAAAGCACTCTATAGTGCATGATAGGGACAGTCATGTAGTTGCATGATATGAATGTGATAGTTTACCAAGGTAGTAGTTGGTCGTGTTTTTGCAGACAATTAAAAAAAAAATCAATGAAGCTGAGGAAGAAATACTATCAAGGTGTCCATGCCTTCAGCATTCCATGGGAATGGCTGCTCAGCAGCCCAGAGAGCTGGAAGCACACACTGTGTTTGCACAGGGAGCTCTACAAAAAGGTGTGTCTTCAGCTCTGGGACTGCTTCTTTATGCAATTTATCCTGTGCAGGTTTCAAGCATTCACAACTGCACATGTTTATGCCCTCTGGTGACTCTTGCCCCACTGGGCATAGTGGGACTCTACTATTTATATGGACATGAGGTGTGACCTCTCTTTGGAGACCCCTGCAGCCTCCTCTGAGGAAGGGGAGGAATTTGTGCTGCTGTTGAGCTTTGTTTTCAACACCAGGAATCCTTTATTAGAAATGCCAGCCAGGAGGGGCAGCACACCTGGGTTATGTGACCTTGTGAGCAATGGTCTCCTCAGTTTAGCACTCAATCTGATAAAGAATAGGATGAGGAAGAGGATGAGGAATGGGATGAGGAATAGGATGAGGAATGGGATGAGGAATGGGATGAGGAATAGGATAAGAAGTAGCTGCTGCTGACATCACCCTGCTGGACAATGAAGGACTGGACACTGCTCCATCTGTTTGATGTCTGCAGGGCTTTCACCCCAGGCCAAGGAAAAGATGGCTTCAGCAGTTCTGGCTAATGATGGCGGTGCTCTCAGTGGGTTTGGGGTGCTAAGGAGCCCTTCACTGAAATAAGGAATAGGATCTGAATAAAGGAGGAGTCTGAAGAAGGAAGTACATTTGAGCTGGACAGAGACTTTGGAGTGTGTGGAATGCACTTGTCAGCAGTTATTTTTGTGCCAATAAGTTAGATAAGTGTTACTGTTTACATACCAATTTGCTCTGTTATTGAATAATTTCTGTAGTAACCACGGCAACAGTTCCATCACATGATAAATTAATTACTCCAAAGATACACATCTTCATAAAGGAGCTTTGTATCATTAGGTTGTGCAGATGCTTGGAAAATTTAGTACTTTCTTAGTTGGGAGATAGATCCAGTAAATAAACAAAATCATCCCAGACTTCAGGCTCAGCCACAACTTGTGTGTGGTATAAGAAATCTTCCCCCTGACTGGACTAGGGTTTAGATCTAGTTTTAAGATCTGCTTAATAAAACCAAGCTCTTGAATTTCTTTTCTGCCTGTTCCATTCATGTAGATCTGAGCAGAAGCCCCCAGGCAAGAGAAGACTTGGCATGGGGTGGGCAGAACAAGGTGAGGGTTTGTCTTTCAATCCATTGTAAAGCCCATGGTACAGGGTTAGAGAAAAGGCAAGGGGACTGCTGAGCTTTGGCTTCTCATGGTGATTTTTCATGGAACAAGTGCCATGAACTCCCATGCCAGGAAAACTGAACTTGAGCTACTCAACCTCAAAGCATCTCATTGTATAGAGGAATGAGGCTTCCAGAGATCCACGGTCAGGAGATTACAACCTCCTGAAAGTGCTGGAGATTTTAATTGACTCGTTTCTGCAGCAAAACCCAAAAATGTGGCATAAATATTTTCCTCCTGTTTTGATGGTTTTAGAAGGTAAAGAAAAGCAAAAAACATGGCAGGAGAGCAGAAGGCTTAGGTCTAAAGTGACCTGAGGATATTAATGAAGATCAGTGTTTGTAGCTGGAATAAAATGGACCATCAGGGTCCAAGTCAGGGTGAGAAGGGCTGCAGCTGGAGATATTTGTAGGTCAGGAGATTTGATTTATCTTCAAGATAGCAATAAAGGGTAGATGTAGAACTCTCAGATTAGGTGGGAAATACCTGTCAAAAGAGGTTGTGAGTCTTCATCACTGCTGGGTCTCTCAGCCATGGTGCACTGTCCTCCTCTGAGCTCTGCTAGAAACGCAGGCTGTGGAGTTGAGTGGAAGAATCAGCAACAATCTACAGGTTCTGCCTGTTAAAGGGCCTTGCTCTGTTCCTGTGCTCTCCTGCTCAGACTGTATGCAGAATGTTCTGTGACCTGTCTGAGTGGGTGCTGTTGTAGCCCTGGCTGGGTTTGCAGCATCCTGATAAAGAACTTGCTGACACACCTGCGATAGGTATCTCCCAGACTGTTAGAACTTGATTTCAGTGTACCAAAGCCAATTAGCTATCTACTTATATTACAGATAAGCTACTTAATAGATCTAAACTTTTTTCCCCCTTTTTGCTACTTGTGATAATTTTGAAAGTCAAAAGCTTTTCTGAAATTAGTGTAAGAATTTCATAATGATTGAAATCAAGGAATTTTTGTAGCATGTACAATGCACAGCATGGTAGGATTCTGAAGCTGTTGCATTAGGTTTCTTCACACACAGTAAAATTGGCAATATTCTGTCCAAGAGAAGAAAAGGTACAAAAGGGGAACAAAAAAGCCAAAATTAAGAAGTTCAAGGTGTTTAATTTTATGGAATCTGTGAAGAAATATATCTTCAAAATCTTCAGAGTAAAAGAGAATGTGGAAGCAGCTCTATAATTACTCCAATCAGAAAGTATGCCAACAAAAAAGGAACAATTAGTGATGTTTCCCAGGCAGTAGATATTTCTCCTTACCTGAGTGATCTATTGCAGAGATATGTAATTATGTACACATAATAATAGGTTGGGTAACTCTATCCCTGTCAAAAAGGGAAGAAAATCCATCCTATTGATAATTGCAGGTTTCTCTGTGTCTCACTTCTTTCCATCCTCCTTTTCTTCTCATCAGATTCCTTAAACATGCCTGGCTTCGGGCTCACCATACTTTAGGTTGAGTCAATGGACATGTTTACATCTTCCACTCCAGCCCAGGACCTGGAGGTTCCTCCAGGTGTGGATCTGCTGCCCTTGGGGTGTCCATGGGGACAGGAGGCTGCTGACCAAACCCTGTCCACTAAACACTGCTGGAGCAACCTCTGTGCCCTGCTGGCTTCCATGGCCAGAGGTGTCAGAAGCAGCCCCTGGTGGAGCACGGGCTGGAGCAGTGCCCCAGGTCACCTGGGCTGTGCTGCCCATTCTGGAGCAGCATCTGCTGGTGCTGCTCCTGGAACATGGATGGATGCTGGTGAGGGTGGCTGGGTCTTGTCTGTATCTCAGCCCTCAGCCACGGAGCAGCTGCAGCTCTCCTCAGTCAAGCCAGATTTGAACTGTATTTCATGAATTTGAAACTGAAATCTGCAGCTGTTTGCATTGTAAACTGAAAATCTAACTGGTTCATGAGAGGAACAAAGACCTTCCCTTTGTATTGCTCATAACAGTGGGTTCCTTTCCAAGAAATGATATTTCACTTTTGTTTTATGATGATGAAATGAAGCTATCTTCAAATAAATCAATCAATAAATAGAGGAATAAACCACCCATACAATGTCACATTTAGAGCAGAAGTCAATTTTCACCTTTGCAGATCCAGAGCCCCTCAGGAGGCCAAGAGCTCCAGCCTCTCCTTGCAGAGCAGGACTGGGCTTCACTTGCACCCTGTCTGTGCAGAAGGACAGACCAAGCCCCGAGTTCCCACAGGACCTGCCGAGCCGGAGCCAGGGCAGCTGTCCCAGCGCCCATGGGCTCTGCCAGGCTGGCAGCTGGAGCTGTGCCCACATCCCACATCCCTGCAGCCCCAGGACCCTGCCCTGCCCTCCTGCAGCCCCAGGACTCTGCACTGCCCTCTGTGCTCATGCACAACTGCTCTGATTTGCATCTGCTCAGCAGTTTGGACTAAAGAGTGACCACTGACAGTGCAGTTCTGCATAGAGAGCTTAGGTATGAGAGACACAGGTTTATCTAGAGGATATTATTAGCTAATTATGACTTACTTCCCTTTTTAAAGACTAATAACAATATGTAATGAAAGAGATTAGGTATTTTTGATCTTTGCCATTCACTTGGATTTGTCCCAGTACATTCTTTTAACTGGAAGTGTCATCTGTGAACATGTGAAGTATTTTTCACTTTCCAGAACAAACAATGAGCAAGTCTAGTGATTATTTAGCATATTAGCTTTTCCAGAACAAGCGAGTATTCTAATGCTTATACAAATTTCTTGTTTGAAAAAAGACGCAAAGCTGTAGTACCACTAAACCAAAAGCCAGCTTTTCAAAAATGTAAAGAACAAGGGAGGCTTCCAAATCCATACCTACTTCTTGAAAAGATCTATTACCAATACAAGATTGTTACAGTGGCTTCAGAAATAAATTACACAAAGAATACAAATTGTATTTGTTTTACAAAGTGACAGACAAAAACAGAGATGGGAGTTTTATTCACAAGTTCCTTGCAGTTTGATTCTCTCTGCTCACCTTTACATTAACAGACTGTTAGGATTCCAAAGCCAGGAGCTGTCAGCTGTTTCCAGGAGGGTTTTTAGACCTCTTGTTACATGATCCAGTAGCAGGGATTTTCCTCTGAGCAGGGCTCCATTCCCAGAGAAGTACATCCTTGTGTAGGACATCTTAAAAAACATTATTTCAGATAAACACAGCAGTGGAGACTCAGCTGGGTTCTAATATCCAACAGCACAGTGATCTTTGCTGCCTAAAAGCAGTTTATGGCTCCCTAAATTTGTTCAAATAAGTAAGCATCATCTTTCAGAAAATTACCTACAGAATTCAATATAGATTATTAGAAGACAGATCATATAAACAATATAATAGTGTACCTTTCATCCCCATAATCTCTGTCCCTCCGGTGTATTTAGATAACTGACTCAAAATGGCCATAACCAGACTCAAATCTTTTTGGAGAGAGCCAGGATCTTTGTTCCTGCAGCTATTTCTGCCTCTTTTTCCTTTTGTCACCAACAAAAAAGTAAGCCAAGAATCTTATTCTTCTGAATTCCCAAACTTCTTGCTCTGAATGCAGTTCCTTCCATTACTACCAAGATACCAATCTACACTTGCTCTGCTACTGTCAGCAGTGGCTCCCACCCCTGCAGCCTGCAGAGAGGAGACTTTGCCATCTCTCTGCACAATTCAGACTTTGTTTCTCCCAGCAGAGAAATGGCTCCTTCGAAGGTGCTGCACTCTCAGGTATGTTCACTTTCCTGTAGAGTTTTTGCCTCCTGACAAAACCACTCGGTGATTCTGCTGGAAAGGTCAGCCCCACCTTGTGACTTGCTGGTCGTTACTCTTCTGGGTACATCCACACCTTTAATTCACAGAGAAATGAGCCCATTTTGCCCTCTAACCTCGGGATTACAGTTAGAAGTTAATTCCAGTGATTCTTCTTGACTTGGAGGGTCTTGCACTGACTGTGTCTCCTAGAGGTTGACAGTGAAATTCTGGCAGTAGCATTTGGCAATGCAGACAGCATCGATGGGGGCTGAAAGATACAGTTCAGCATGGAGAAAAAATAAATTCATTACAGCTCACTCAAGTGAAGATTGAACTGTCTGTCATCTTCTAGTTACTGTTTGCTCTGTAATGCCTTTTGATTTTTTTCCTGTTTTGATATAAAAGCCACATGACATGCAGGAAATAATGCCAAGGTATTTATAGGGAAGATGTTTTGATAAGAATCCAATCAAGAGTTTCTGTCATCCTTTACTTCAGCTTTTAAGCCCTCCGAGTACAGTGTAACCTCCAAATAAAACATGCTGTGGTGAAGTTCTCTTCTGACAAACCATGCTAAGGTTTGGTTCATTGTAACACAATAAAGAAATCTTTAAAAACCCATAGGACAAGCTATACTCCTGGACTCCTGGGGAAACACTTTTTAATTCCCTGCTGGAGGGAGGTGGTTTTAATTTGTTTTCACATCTGAGGGACAAACAGGAATTGAACTGGTATCATTGCTCCCCAGAGACGTTGTGCCTTTCCCATCCCTGGAAGTGTCCAAGGTTGGATGGGACTTGAAGCACCCTGTGACAACTAGAAGGTGTCCCTGCCATGGCAGGGGGTGTCACTGGATGAGTTTTAAGGTCCCTCCAACCCAACCCACTCCAGGATTCTGTGACTCCCTGTATAATGGAGCCCATGTATCAAATCTCAGGATGGCAGGAGGAAAAGCAAATTCCAGCTGAATCAGACACTTCATGCCCAGCTGAGTTATTTGTGCTGCAAAGGGTTCATGTTCACTGACGATTTCTAGGGAGAAAAATAGGAGAAAAATGCCAGCTTTACAGATAGAGAACGAATGCAGTGGGTGTTAACTCTTTGTGAGCCAGAGCTGGGTCACAAAGTAAAGCACAAAGTTGGTTTGGTAGGAACCAACTGTCCCACAGAATCAGAAGATGTCATTGGGGTTCCAGTAACAGAAGTGAAGCTGGTGAAGGGTCTGGAGAGTCAGTCATGTGAGGAGCAGCTGACAGAGCTGGGGTTGTTCAATCTGGAGAAAAGGAGGCTCAGGGGGGATCTTCTCACTCTCTCCAACTCCCTGGCAGGAGGGTGCACAAGGAGAAGTATAGGTTGGACATCAGGAGGAATTTCTTAGTGGAAAGCATTGTCAGGCATTGGACAGAGCTGTCCAGGGCAGTTGGGGGAGTCTCCATCCCTGGAGGTGTCCAAGGACATCCTGGATGTGGCAGTCAGTGCTCTGGGCAACAAGGTGGGGTTGGGCACAGGATGGACTTGGTGGTCTTGGAGTTCTTTCCCAGCATTAATGATTCTGGGATTCTGTGGAATCCAGTCCTCCCACAGAGGGGAAAGATCAGGAACCTTCCACTGCCCTTGCAGCCCCAAGATTTCTTAGAGGTTGAATTTCCCACAGAGTGAACATATCCTAGGTCCTCTGCCACCACCCAAACCCAACCCCAAACAGGGTAACTACACGTGAAACACGCAGTGCTGGGATGCTGCAGGTGCTCAGGAGTCAGGTAGGAAGTTTTGTCATCACCAAACTCTTGTTTACACAGAAAAAAAAAAAAAAAAAGGAAAAAAAAAAAAGAAATATTTGTTTGAATTCAAACTGAACCTCTGAAACAATTAAGTGGAGCTGAGCAAATTCATAAAACAAAGACTAATGACACGTCCCCCACACTGCTTGGCTGTATGCCCCCATTGATTGACTGGTAGAAAGTTACAAGCATTAAGTTGGTATTTTTCATTACTTGCCATGAAATATGAGGATTTCTTACCATTCCCTCTGCCTTATTCTTGTAACCAAAGCCACCCATTCATTTCAAGAAATCATTATTTATTTGTGTGCAGGAAAGAATCCAGGCTACTTCACAAATGCCAGAGCTCCCTCAGTAGCCTGGATGCTGTTACCATTCACCTTTTCCGTGTGTGTCCCTGAAATTTGTCTGAACTCAGCAGGAAAGGACAATCCTGCAACAATGCACTTGTAGGCAAGAGGAAAATCCCAGCTTTGTTTGCAACAAGTGTTTCATGATTGTTTCTCAGTGTTTTTCTACCCTGAGTGAACCAATGGGTGTTCTCAATGGTGTGTGCATGCACCAGTTGGGTTTTAGTAAAGCCTGTTCTAGCGTCCACCTTAAATTTTATTCAGAATAACAAGAAGAATGAAGTTGTGGATATAACCCTGAAGGCAACTACATGTGAAGTCATTTATCACGAAAAAAAATGTGAGGAATGTTGAAAATAAAGTTAACGTTCATAGTCATATTTTCATTTTTTTAACCTGTAGTGCTAAAGGCATTTCTCTTTGTTCTCTAAGCATTTTCCTTTCTTTTTATTCTTTATTTGTTTGATGCAAGACATTATAATGTATCCAAAAGCAACTTGAAACTATTCCTCTAAATGTGAGAACCGTGTAAACCGTAAAAGAATAGAAAGAACCATCCATCTTCCTGTTTTCCTCTCACCTTCCCCCAGCCAGAGGTTTAGTTGCTGCCTTGTAATACATCAAAAACAATCTCTGGTGCCAAGGTCTGAGTTGCCAGAGCCACTCTGGTTACTTGTCATGGCACAAATGCCCTTGAAGTAGTCAAAGCCAGGGCCATGATGGGACAGAGGTGCAACTTCTGTCAGATACAGGGACAGCAGCCTGGCACCTGCAGCTGGCAGCCAGATCAGCAGTCTGGAGGGGTTCTTGTAGTGGTATTATTTATTATTATTATTATTATTATCATCACAAATGATGGTAGATTCCCTGCAGGGCAAGGAGGGGTCTGGGGTGGTTTTTCTTGTGGTCCCACTTAGAAGAATGGCTGCAGTGAGAGGCTGATTGTCAGTGTGAGCTGTACTCTCCTAGAGTGCACATGTCTGGGTGTGCTCCCTTACTTCCCAGTGCAACAATTCCCCTCCCTCAGCCTCTCAAATCCTCCCAGCTGGCTGGGAAGAACCACATCTGAGTGTTCTGTCCAGAGCTGCCAGGTATGCTCTCAGCTGTATGTAGAGGTGGCAGGGATGCACAGAGGTGCTGTGAGATCCGGCTGAGTGCAGCCTGGAGGAGGAGGAGGAGGAGGAGGAGGGGGCAGAGCTGGGATACTGCAGCGGTCTGGTGTGGAATGAGTGTGAAGAAAGCACGGAGCTGCCCCCCAGAAGCCGTGGTTCTCCCAGCCAGGCCCATGGTTTTAAAGTGGAGCTGCTGTCATGTGCACCCTGGTGTGGAAAGACCCCACAGCCCGGGGCTCTATCTGGAGAACAGAAAATTGGTTGTGCAGCCGTGAAGTCGGAATTACAAATCAGAAAGCCTCGGGATTAAGATTCCGAAGGAGTAGAGTTTAATTACAACAAGCTCTCTCAAGCATTACCGCACCACTTGCAGCAGTGTACACAACACTAATCTGTGCTAACAGCCTGCCCTACAAGTTGTTCTGCCATTTGGCAATTCGGGCTTGGAAATGTGTTCTGCTGCCTGGGCTGGCTCCTGGGCAGCCAGCAGAGACCCAGCTCTGGGGGGCTCAAGGCACCCAGCTTGTCCTGGGGGCTCAGCTTTTAACCACTGTGGGGATGGAGCAGGAGCAGGAGGTGCTGGAAAAGCCTGGAATTGTTCACGCCCGGGATCGCTCGGCGTGTCTGAAGTGTGCAAAAGCAGTAGCTGGAGAGCTGGTGGCTCAGGGCAAGCTCCAGCTGACTGTGTTCCAAGTCAAACACAATAAGCTGTAAACCCAATGGAATGTGAAAAAAATTCATACCTTAGTGAACCGTAAACAGAATCATGAATGATAAAATTTAATCAAAATGTAACATTGCCTTCGGGATTCAGATCCAGTGTCTTTTGATGATTAGCAGGATTATCAAATGTAGATGCTCTTTTGAATACCATAATGTTGTAACGTTGCACTTTATGGAACATCAATGCCAGAAATAATTTAACACCTGCACATAAATCATTTTGCAATTATCTTTTGGGAATTATTTTATCTTAATCTTTTTATTTTGTTCCAAATAAAATTAGAGAGGAACACTGAAAGATGACACTAGGTGAAACAGAGGAAGGATAGGAGCACTGTCAGGTTATATAAACTAAGCTAAATGTCTGTTTTCTATTATTTAATTTTTAGATTGACATGCAGCTTTGGCTAAGGACTGTAAAACAGAATTGGTTTGTGTGTATGTACATATAGTTAATTAAATGAAGGTTTAACTCAAGATTGAAAATACACGTACTGTGCTCTTTAGCATTAACAACAGGTATATTAAGGCTGGAAAACCTTGAACCTGTTGATCCTCCTTTCCCTAAAGCAAAACAGCCACCTAAGTTTGGGACTTAGAAGATTATCAGTCAGGAGTTACAAAAACTATTCTCTGATCAGGGAACAGAAAAGAATCAAAGTTAATTCTTCCTCACCTTGTGGGGAGCTGGGGGTACAAACCCCTGTGCAGCCAGAGAGGAAAACTGCCCCAGGTAACTTCCAAAGTGGTGCTGGGTGGGTCACTGGTGTTAATAGGAACTGGGGCTAAATCCCATCAATCCTTTGAAAGCTGAACCCCCCATGCTGGGAGGATGTAATGATGGGCTGTGTCCGCAGAACAAAATAAGACAGAAATAAATTATTGCATTTGGGTGCACTTGGATTGTGTTCCAGCATCTGACCAGCTTTATCTCAGCAGTGTTTTGAAAGGGAATTCTTGAAACCCTATTGCCAACAACTTTGCTTTCTGCTCTGAATCATCACTGCGGAGTAAAATCTCCAGCATGTAATAGTGACAGTAATGATAAGCAAGCAAACTGTGACAGCAACAATGTAGATGTCACTTTATATTAGGCCAAAAGAATGACAAAATGCCTCACTCAGGGTGTCAGTAACCAGTGGGCCAAGTTCTGCCTCAACAGATTTTCATGTGAGCTCCTGCAAACATATGAAATACCAGCAACTGGCTTGTATTTTTGTATAAATCCTTGTAATTTTCTGTACCTGTTTGTCGTTGGAAAGTTTTCCCCTGTGTGCACGGGGAGTGTCAGCAGGCTGTGCAAAGCTCACCTTCCTATCTGCCAGCAGGAGCTAAAAACTGAGCCTTGGGGATTCTTTTGAAAAAGAAAAAGAAAAAAAAATTACTGGTCTATTTACTAATTTCAAACAGTGGAAGGGTGAAATTAAACAGGTAACTCAGGAAATGCTGTGAGCTCTTTGGATGGGAGTTCCCCATGGATGTGACAAGGAACAGCCCTCAGTGAATAGCACAGCCTTTATCCTAGGGCTGTGCTCCTGGTCAAAATTTGACCAAAGAAATTCACAACGGTGGAAATAACTGTGCCATTTTAGTGTGATTCAAGGATTTATTATGTTATTTTTTCCTTCCTAGTGTATTTCCATACCTGTGTGTTCCTTCCAGCTCAGGACATGTTATGGTTCTGTGATTCATGCAAATGTTTCAGTCTTGTCTTGGGAGAATTCAATATTTCTGCCCAAGAGAAAACCTTGCATTGAGATATTTCAGTAGGTCTGAGCTTGGAGGAAGAGGTTTTTGAAAGTCAAAGGGAAGGAAAGTTTCGGTGTAAATATTGTTCAGGCTGGACAATATTGTGTTTAGAAAACAAACACTTCACTTTCTCTGATGGGTCTGCACAGAGGATGAAGCCACACACTAAGCAACCAAATTTTCAAAAATGCAGAAGACTTTGTTAAATAAAGATAAGCAATGCACTGGACTAAACAAAAAAGATTTTGGTGTTTTGGTTTTGCTTGTTGGGCTTTTATGTATATTTCTTTAAAGCTGTAATAATACATGTGCACTGGAGTGCTGTTAAAAATGTTGGCATCTGTTATCTTAATTTCTGATTGATTTTCTAATCAAGTGATCCTAAATAATATTCCCTTTAATTATTATTAGCAATTATTAGCAATTATTTTGGCATTTGCTCACCAGTACTGAGCAGGTTCAGCTGCTTGGCCTTTCAGTAATCACTTTCAAGTCTATTTAGATACAAACACTGATGCTCCTACATCTTCAAACCTGGAGAAAGGTTAGAAAGAATAAAGATAGGGTGATCTCCTTATATAGGAAATTAAGTGTAGCCCTGGCTTCCTTTAAAGTTCTTTGCCTTCACTGTATAACACAACATATGGGGCAGTAAAATTCAATGTGAGAAGGTGGGGAGAATGTTTTAATAAGGCTCATAATAGGGATTCTGATCAATTCTAGATTTTAAGAATGTAACATGAACCCAACTACTATTAACATAAATTATGCAAATCGCTGATCAGGGATGGAATCATTATGCCACACTGACTATAAAGTAAAAGCACAGAAAAGCTTTTGTAATTTGAAATGGAAATTAAACCAAGCGAAAGATGCTCCATACCCATGGGATTTCTTCACAGTATCAGTGCAGGAATTAAAAGGTTGCTTCAGTTCTTTATGTATCCCACTAGGACTTTGACAATGTCTTAGTTTACTATCACAATGTCTGCACTGAAATTCAGGAATGGGCTTCACTGTCCAGATTTGATTTCCCCCACCATCATTTACATTCTCACAAAATCTGAGAGGCACTGCAGTGTGGAAAAATGGTGGTGAACGTTTGAAGGATCTGACTGAGCTCTGAAACATCTCTGAACAGTCCTTGAGGAGAACAGTGAAGGGACTTAAGAATAGAGCTCTGTTATCAGCTTGAGTGTCTGGATCAGAGTCGTAGGTCAGCTGTGGTCACTTCTGGAATTGCTCTGGAAAGTTTAGGGTGCTTTGGGTTTTGTTGGAAGTGATAAGAAGTCACCCTGAAGCTTTCCATGGAGATGATGTTCCTGTAGCTGCAACCTCTAATTAAAATCAGCAGGTAGGGAGGCTGTGGGGCTCTTGTTTGTGAGGTTGTTACTCCAGCATGGATATTTCCGTGTGTTTATACCTGCAGTGATGTTCCTGACACACAAATCAGTGTTCAGAGCTGGTGGAAGTTTCTCAGCACTTGTTTAGATTTCATTGACTGTAACATTCTTTAACAAGAATAACATAAATTATTCTTATGTAACAGATGGAAATGGAGGCCTGGAATATCACTGAGTGTCACTGTTGGAATGCTGAACAAGAAGGATGCTAAGAGAGGCAGAGCAGAGCTCGCTGTGCTGCCTTGGGGTGCGTGGCTGCCCAGTGAGACCCCGGGTGCAGCAGCTCCCAGCCCTGCTCAGTGGAACACCACAGTTTGCTCTCCCTGTGCTCCCTGCAGTGTGCCAGAGGCAGCAGGGCTGCTCTCCACATACCAGCCCTCCCAGAGATGTGCCTGGGCAGCACTAGAGTGTGTTTGTTCTGATTTAGCAACTATGTGAGGCAGCAGCAGAGCTGTGGAGAGCTCTACAGGGCTGGAGTGCTGGACAGAGAGGAGATGGGTGACCTGAGCTTCACAGGTCACCTATGCACCATCCTGGACACGGAGCTGTCTTTGCAGACTCCCTAGAAAACCCACTGGGGCCCACCAGAGAGGAGGGACGTGTTCTGGGGCTGGTACTCTGCCCCCCTGGACAGTTGCCCAAATAGTTCCCTACTTTATTAACAGGCAGTGTTATTTGTCAATTCATCCCACAGCCTCCAGCCCAGGAATTTTGTTGGGGATGCAGAAGGGAAAAGTGAAAAGATCATGTAAAAAAATCACTCCATGAATTGAAAGCTTTGACACTAATAATGATCCTCTCGCTGTGATATCTGGTACCTAACCAAAGTTGTGTCAGAGTGCACACAGGCGAGAACTGGGAGCTATAAAATCTCTCTCTCTGGGCTTTGGGTTTTCACATGTGTTTGGTTTGAGGCAAGTGGGTACATGAAAAGAACCACAGAAAGTTGCATTTAGTAGTCAGGATACGTTAGGCTCTTGAATCATTTACACTAAAGACATTTCGAAGTGTTAGCTTCTTACTTAAGGAAAGGTTTAATAAATTGCATGTAAAATATTCCCATGCTTATTCTACAGTTGCCTCACTTGACTGTAAAAAGGCACTTCTTGAAACAGAACGCCAAACTGAGCTGCTCTCATTTATCATATCTCTGGAAGTTAGTGGCATTTCTTTCTCTCTCATTTCCTGGAAGAAGCAGAAGGAAAAGCCCTGATTGCAGGTTAAACAGTGTGCATCCTCTAACTGCTGCACCAAATTGTGCTTAATGCATTTACTTTGAATCCAAAGCCTGGAGGTTTTAACTCTGTGTGCCTTGAAATGAAAGTACACTCTGGTGATGAAGAAGGCATTTGCCTTCAGGTTGGGAAAAATTGAAGCTCACGTCATCTCGGCATGATTAGAGCTGGAGTGTACTGCTGACCTGGGGGCATGCAGCAACAGGCAGCAGGCACAGGCATAGCCAGTTCATTCTCTGCCTCTTGAGAACGAGGCTGTAGCACGGTGAAAATCCCTCCAACAAGAATAATAAAGATCATAATTATTAAGTAACCAAGGGATAAAAATATTTGGGAGTGTCATTACAGTGCTCACAGTGCTCAGAGTATGGGGTGTGTTCAGGGGCATAGAAATAAATTGTATTTAATCAATATAAAATTAAAGGTCAGTCTTAGGAGTGAGGCTTAGTTTAAGGGAATTATACCACTCTTACAGGCTTGCAGAGTTTGCGCTTCAATTAAGCAGTGTAAGTGTGAAGAATCAGGTTATAAACTACAGAAACTCTATCCTAGTACCAATTATTAAAGTCAGTAGTAGTGTAAACACCTTGGCCCTCTGCCTGGCCAGACTAATTATCAAAGTAATAACACTGTGATATTTCCACAGTAAAACTGAATCCTTGTAATAATCCCCAGACCTGATTCCACATCAATATACTACTCATTCATTTTCTGTTCCCTCCCCTTGCTTTCCTTCACAGTAGTTTCTAGAAGGACTCCCCATCCCTGGCAGTATCCAAGGCCAGGCTGGACAGGGCTTGGAGCAGCCTGGGACAGTGGAAGGTGTCCCTGCCCATGGCAGGGGTGGGACTGGATGGGTTTTAAGGTCCCTCCAACCCAACTCAGTCTGCGATTTATAATAAATATTTGCACTTGTGGGTTGCCTAGTTAGAGTTTGCAAAGGCACAAGTGGGCTGGGGTTAATTAATAGTAATTGAGCATGACCTCAAACTCGAGTCTTCAATACATTTGAAGAGATGAAAAGGGAGTTATGAATCTTCTGTGAAGAATAATATCACAAACAAGGAGGATTCTGAAGTTTGAGACTTCAAAAATTCCCTGTAGAGGGAATCTTTGAATTGCAGCAAATAAGGCTTTATTTAGAGAAAAATACAAGATTAGCTGTGTACTACCCCAGTAGTAATTAGGGGGAAAAAATACCTGACTGGAAGTTCTGGGGTTAATTTCCATGGAGAATGAATTTATAAATCAAACTGAGGACAATGTAGTCATTAAAATCTGTCTCACCTGTCTTTCCTTGTTGCCCAGCTGGCTGTGTGGAGCTCCAGGGAAAGGTGCTGGGATCACCTTTGGATGGGTGCTGGATGCAGCGAGCTCTGAGAGAGAGCATCTGCTAGCTCCAGAGCTCTTCAAATGTCAGCTGGCTCCTTATCTGGCTGGGCTTCAGGCACTCGTGCTTCCAGGGTGTATTAATTTCCAAAGTCAGGTTTTTGCCCTCTGTTTTGAGGTTCTATCCTTCAGAATTCCTGAACTCTTTCCAAAAATTTCAGCCCCGCCCCAGACCTCTCTTTTAGGTAGGTCTGCCCGCTCTGCAGAAAGGCTTGTGCAGCCCTGTCGTAAGCCAGGAGTGGATTTGGTTTGCCCTGCCCTGTGCTGTGGGGCTGGACTGCTGCTCTCCAGCTCAGGGCTTTCCTGGGCTTTCTCAGCCTCGCTGTCCCTGCAGGGCCCTGCACTGCAGAGACAGAGGACACTCATTGTTTTGCAGGTGCAGTAGACTGTCTAAGTTTATATTAAATGGTGTCTTTGAGAGTTGCCTGAGCTCTTCACTCTGTTTCCAATAAACCGGTGTATCTCTCCCAAAACCTTCTTGGCACTCAGCTCTCTGAGGCTGCAGCTCTCTGGCAGTGGTGCTGTGTCTGGTTTTGGGTTTGGTTCAGTAGGATACGCTCAGTTCCAGCTCTTACCAGCTGGAGGAAA
Organism: Onychostruthus taczanowskii; assembly: GCF_017590055.1. Taxonomy (NCBI): domain Eukaryota; kingdom Metazoa; phylum Chordata; class Aves; order Passeriformes; family Passeridae; genus Onychostruthus; species Onychostruthus taczanowskii. Next base: position 674,486 of record NW_024498818.1, read on the forward strand.
CCTTTGAGGAGAGCTGTCCACAGCTACTTTGGTTAGACATGCAAAAATAGGAATGTGCTTCTGCTTGGCCCTCACTGGGACTGGAGAATGAGTGATGTACATCAAAAGAGCAGACCAATACCTTTAACAAGCTCCAGTAAAGGTAAAAAATTAATGTTTTCTTCTGCTAGTAAGAAATACCTGATGCAGAGATTTTTCTTTCAGACATTTATTACTTTTATAACTTATCCAAAATTCTTTAAAGTGCTCCCTATTATTTTTTTCTTCAGTTTAGGCTTACAGAGCTCCTTCACACAGTGATTGTTGCTGGTCCCACGGCATGGAGCAGCATCCTCTGGCACAGACACCTCTGCTGAAGGGCCACAAGTCCTGGTGCACATTTCCACCAGAACAGAGCATGGAAATGATGGCAACTATCTGTAAAATTTGTGTTGGAAATAAGTCCCATAAATGTGGGAGCTTTGTATTACCTTTGACCAGTAAAAGTACACCATGGAGAAGCTGAGGTGTAAATGTTGCTCCTGTAAAATAGTCTTGCGCATTTCTGCAGTTTTTGTGGGCTGTAAAGGTTAACAGAAGATCTCTGTCTTCTGGGTTAGAAACCATAAATGAGCTGAAGAACTAAATGGCAGAGTGGTGGGGAGAAGGTGGGTTTTGGTGGCCTCTCCCCGATTCCACACAGATGACCCGAAGTGCTCGCGTGGGACTCGCAGTGATTATTCTGCCAGCCCCTGGCACAAGGAGTGGTTTTGGTCCTAGAGAACATGATGCTCTGCCCTACTTTAGACAAATACAAAACATTGCCAGCAGGGGGCATGCAAAGGGTGCGATTGCCCAGGGCTTTTGCCTCGGCGGGGCTTTCCCTCAGCAGTAAAATAAAATGGGAGCAGGAGGTGAAGGGACGGTGCGGAGAGGCCGCGCTGGCTGAGGAACCGACGGCTGCTTCGCACTGCCAACAACAGCGCTACCTCCCTCCTCCCCCGAGGGCTTTAGCAGGGCTGTGCTCATGGGGAGGGCTCCGGAGCTGCGGCTCCGTGGGACGATCCGGCAGCTCCGGCACCACGGGGCACGGCAGGGCCGGCTTGGGGCACGGGCATGGGGCATGGGGCATGGGCATGGGGCACGGCAGGGCCGGCTTGGGGCACGGGAACCGGGCATGGGGCACGGCAGGGCCTCCCCGTGTGGGGCTGGCCTGAGCCCCAAATCCCCCGTGACAGCAGGTCAGCAGCATGGCCTGAGGCCATTGGGAACCTGCGCGGGGATGAAAGAAATGCTGTTTGTTGTTTGTGGCCTTGTTACAAATGTCTGGGTTTAAGAAGCCCCTGCTTCTCCCACATCAGCTCTCTAGACAAATCTTGAACCACCTTTGTGGCAGGGCCTAACAAACGCTGTCACTTTGACCTAATCCACTTTTCTGCACAGCTGTGCTAAAGTCACCTTTAGTTTTATCACATTTTAATGCAAACAAGGCCGGAAGGGTGCTTGTTTGGATTGAAGAAGCTGTGACAATTCCTCTGAATGGGAACTTCAGTAACTGGGAAGAAAAATGTGACAGGGAGCTTTATCACTGCATTGTACACAACAATCTGAAAATTATTGCTTCTCTAGGGGCCTATTCTCTTCTTGAGGCCTAGCACAGTCTATGCTAAGCAGCCAGACAGCTCTGAATGGTTTGCCAGTCCTAAAGACAGATTTTAATTCCATTGTTAGTGGGTATCCCTGACTTTCCTAAGAGGATTCAAAGACAGGCTGCAGAACAAGGCAGCTGACATAAGACTTTGGCCAAGCTTTAAAATTCAAATAGCAAAGGAGGTTTTCCCTGGTCCTCTTAAATTAGCCACCCTCGAGTGATGTTTGCTTTCAAAATTTCTCAAGTTCATTCAAAACTAAACGAACTTGCAAAACATGATTTTTTAAGCCCTTTTAGAAAAGTTTGCTTAACCACTGATTTCCTCTAACAGTGTGAATAAAGCAGGGAGGAAAGATCCTTTTTTTCTTTCTAAAACCTGGAAATTGTCATAGTAAGAGGTGCTTTTCAGAAATTACATATATAAACATTTACCAAATATGAGCAAATATTTATATAGGCCTAGGTCATGTTTGTACTAATTTCTTTTTAATACTTCAAGTAAATTCCAATGAAACTGACAAGTACTGAAATGCTGAAAAGCTTTATCTCAGCCTTCGATAAATCTACTGCAAACTGAATATTCAAAGTATTTGCAGGACAATGTTGAACGAATCCTCCTTGAGGCTGCGGGGTGAGGTACATGGAAAATAAGGCATTTGATCTCCTAGGAGACAACCAACTGGTCTCGGTGGGACCAGGAGGCTGGAGCTGCTTGGCTTGCCCTGCTATGCCACAGAACTGGCAAAGCAGCTGACAGTGTCAGGATCCTACTGCAGCAGCAGAAAGAGCCTCTCCCAGAACTCCCAAACTGTCTGTCCTGCTGGAAAATAGTACATTTAATCTGTCCAGGACCCGCAAAACTTCAGCTCGTTGTGTGAAAGAAATGAAAATACCATTCTGGTACAAATAGCAGCCAGGTAATTTTACTTACCTTGTACTGAGTTCTCACAGAGAGAAACACATTTTTGGGGATGTTTGTAAAGAGAGTGGAGCTGTTCCTCTCTCACAGTGCCAGTACAGGAGGGCAAAGACCAAAAAGTGCAGTCTCCCAGTGACAGCTCAGCACTTGACATGCAAAAATGACTGAATTATCCCATTTTGCTGTCTTTTTTCTCTTCCCTCCCACCCCCAGTTGCTGAAATTGCAAATCCTGGTGAACAGAGATGCTACCAAAACCCAAAATTAAATTCAAGAATTCTGCTGTAGAACTGAAAGGGTGGCAGCTGCCCAGGCTGGATTTGGTGAGCACATTTGCTTGAAAATAAATACCCATCAGATTCTGCATCTTTTCTCTAAAGAGAAGCTGCAGATTATGTAGCAGCTGGAAAATACTTCACCACAAAAAGTGATTTTTTTTCCCCATGTATTTTAAGGGAATATGTATTTTGAACGTCTATAGTCTTTAATAACAGAACACTTGACAGCAGCCTGATTATCCTGGTTGTTTCCAGAGCCACTCTGGGGTGCACAGGATGCAGACCTTGGAGGGCAGCTCCTGTTCTCATGGGAACTGTGCAGTGAAATGCAGCAGTTCCTTTTGAACACAACCTGTGGGGTTTGTCCGGGGCTAGGGGAGCAGGGGGTGCTGCTGGAGCAGGAGTGAGCCCACAGCTGCTGCCCTGGACAGCTCTTCCCCGGGCTCCCACCACTTCTGACCTCCCCAAACCCCCCCAAAGGCAGAGCCTCTCCCTGCCTGTGCAGGGCCAGGACCCCTGAAGTGCCACCCTGGTGTCACTGTCACCCTGCTGGAGCGTGGCACACCAGGAGCAGCAGCAGCACAGCTCTGTGTTGGGACTGTGCCCTCTCTGGCTCTGCTGAGGCTTGCCCAGGTGAGCTTTGCTGGGGTGTCTGCCAAAGGACCCTGCCACCCTGCAGAGGCTGGCTCTTCTCTGCAGGGAATCACCCTTCAGCCCCACTTCACATGTATGTGAAACTGCAAGGCTGTTTTCAACATATTTGAAATGCAATTAGGATTCTCTCTAATTGCTTAGGAGTTCTGTGCCAAGACTTGTCTGCAGTGTCGCAATTGCTGCTTCCAAAATACCTTTCAGCTCTTTCCATTGTATTCTTTGCATCTTCTGACCGCTTTCCCTATGATTTGCTCATGGCCTTTCTGGCACAACACAGCCTTAGCTTTCCACCTCTTCCAAAAGCAATCCCTGCTTAAACTAATTACTTGCAGGTCTGCTCAGGTATTTATTAAGTCACAAACATGAAGGAGAAATTGAAGGCTGGGAACCTACAGAACCCTGTCTCCTTATACAGGAATTTCAGGTTGTCCTCACCTTAGCATTGCCATCCATTTATAACCAGACACTTGGCAGGGAAGAAAAAAAAATCCTTTTTCTTCCTCCTTCCATACCTGCCTGTCTCAGGCTAGCAGTAATTATGTGGAGTGAGTTGGTAAATTCTTCAGCTTGGGTCTGCTCGTGTCCTCAGTGAGGCTCTAATGGATCTGGCCGTGCCCACAAGAGCTCTACACTCCAACCACTGCCATGGACTCCGTGCAGGATAATTAACCACAAAGTGAGTTATCCGTCCCAGGCTGAAAGTGTAATGAAAATCAAGGTCAGATGCCCTGGTGTAGGAGACTAGGAGGAGTCTTCTGTATGGGAGCCCATATTAGGTTTCCCACCCCCTTTAAGACTGCAGTTTTTAATGTTTAATAAGATAAAATCTGTTATCATTAAGTAACGAGGGGGCTTCATGCTAATTTTTAATCCACTAGTTTTTTAAAAATTGCTTAGAGCCCACCAAAACTAGATTGCAGCAAATGAAAGAACATCCTTCTGATTCATTATTCAACAGTTTTCCAGCAATTGGGGCTTATTTACAGAATTCTAGAGAAGTAGAGGGAATTTCTGGCAAATCTCATAATTTATGGCAATCGGCCTTAAGGGACTAAATCTTTGGGCAGTGCCAGAGCTGCTGTTCCAGAAGGTCTTTGTTTGATTTCTTGTAGGTAAGGCTGTGGGTTGAGGCAGATCAGACAAGAGAAGTATCTGTATGTGTTGTATCAACAAAAAATCCATTTAATTAGAGGTCATAATCTTTTTATTTGTTAGGGCTTTTTTTTTTTCCTAGGGATTGTGTTTTAGATTTCCTTGATCTAATCTTGTCCAAGGGAAAGAGTAGCCTATAGACTCTACTGTCTATAGAGCTACAATCTAATATAGTTAAACACATCATTTTTCAATTGCTAGTCCTGTCTGTAGGTCTGGTAATTATATTCATAAGGACAAGTGATGGGATCTAAAACTGCCACTGGAATACCAGGAGCAATTATCTTGGCAAAATCTGGGCAAAATTAATTTTTTGTTTAGAGGTTGAAATACTTAGTGGAATCCCCTGTGTAATTACAATTCCATGCCCCAGAAATAAATCTTATGACTGTGGAAGAAGACTGTCATTAGGTCCTGTTAGAAAATAATGTGCCATTCACTTCTGTTTCAACAAAAAATCCAAAAGTAGAAAATGGGTGGGTTGGAGGACTTGAAGGACTGTGGCATCTTAAAGTACCTCTGCAGTGGTACCAACAACGAAATGAGCTCTCAGGATTGAGGTGGATTTTAGCTCTTCCCACCTGCTGCCCCCGTGTGAATGGAGCAAAGCCTGGCTCTCCTGCCCAAGCCTTTATGGTAATTTGGTTGCTAAGTACAATCTGGAAATAAAATCCCACTTGCTCTCTTCATTTTATGAGCTGCCTGCCGGGAAGAGCAGGGGTTTCAGTAAACTGAGATGTGAGGTTCCTGTGCACTGGAATGTGTTGCTTTTCAATATAAACCTCAGTCTGTGGTATCATTTTCCCTGCTTACCTGGAGGTCCTAGAAGTTTTTGAAGTCATTGGTGGAAACTGCTCTAGAGTGGAGATGGAGTGTTTTTCTCTGTCAGCAATCTACCTTTGGCTTCCTCTTGCTCTGAAGTGCTCCCACAGCTTCCTCCAGTGATTCTGTTTCAAGGTGGTTATGAAAGAACTGAAGTGGTCACCAAAACTCCTTTTCCTGGCCCAGCATCACAGTGATTTCCAGCCACAGCCAGCCTGTTTCCTCGGGAATCCCCTGTGCACCTGCCAGCCCTTGATTTGGGAACATGTTCCATGCATGTGCAGCACACCTAGTCTTCTTCTGTTCCCTCTTTGAGGTCTGAAATAAAATGGCAGTTGGAACATGGTTGGCAGGCAGCTGACTGAGGACACTGACACTGTTAATCATAAATGAGGCATAAACAAGTCTCCAGCTATTCAGTTCACTCTTGGGCACTAACACCTGACTGTGAGGTTCTAAACTGTCCTGAGAGAAAACTGTGACCTCATGTGATTAGAGAAATGGGGGTAATTCTAATACACATGAAAGCCTGTTGTTTATTCTGTGGAGTTCATGGTGCGAAATATTTCACAGCATATAAACTGATGAGAATAGGAGCTTTAGTGCACTTTACCTTTAGCTTTAGCTCACTCTGGGGCCACTGTGCAGGTTGTCAGCTGTAGGGTCTCTTACTAAATGAAACCTTCTCTACACATGCAATAATTGTTCCCCAGAGAGTAATGAGCTAAAGCCAGTAGCTGTTGGACCATAATGTTCTTTGCTCATCTCTTACCTAACTACAAAATTCAGGGAAAGAAGGAATGGAACTGTGGCTGCACAGCGCCTGGTCCAGGACAGAGCAGGACTGGGGAGCAGCAGCAGGACCGGGATAGAGCAGGACTGGGGAGTGGCAGCAGGACCGGGATAGGGCAGGACCAGGGGATGGCGACCGGTCCGGGACAGAGCAGGACCGGGAGAAGGCTCAGGGCAGAGCAGGACCCGGGGATGGCTCAGGACAGAGCAGGACCTGGGGATGGCCCTGGCTCAGGGCAGAGCAGGACCCGGGGATGGCTCAGGACAGAGCAGGACCCAGGGATGGCTCAGGACAGAGCAGGGCCCAGGGATGGCTCAGGACAGAGCAAGACCCGAGGATGGCGGCTGTCCCCGGGCTGCAGGAGGGTGGCAGCCCGGTGCCCCCGTCCCCGCTGCTGCGGCGCTGGCAGCCCGTAACCAGAGCTCCGCGCCGCGCAGCCCGCGCCGGCCCGGCCGCGCTCGCACAGGTATCAGCTGACGCTGCTGTGGCACGCTTTATTTCAAAGAAGTAGCGGTAACAATGGCTCACAGTAATAACAGCGCTGCCGCTTCCCCCGGGGGAAGGCACAGAATGCTATCTCGCCACATGATCTCATTTCTTTTAAGCTCTGCACTAACCGCTGACATATCGCATAAATGCCTCCTTTATTACCTGCCAGTGATTGTCTTCTGTGCTGGGAATGGCCCCCGGAACCCACGTCCTCATGCCAGCCCAGCGCTGCGCTGCCTGCCTGTGAATTTGTCTGTGTCTGGCGCTCCGGGAGGCCCCGCATCCACCTGAGCATCCTCGGTTACGGCGCTCTGAGACGCCTTTGTTCAGGTGCCTCGCCGGGCTGGGCCGGCAGCTGGCACCGGCCGGGGCTCTGTTGCTCTATTTGCCAAGTCGGTAATTTGCCATTTTAGTCAGGGGTGGGTTTTTTAAGCGGTGTCCAGCGGGTAATGTAGCCTGGCCACACATCCCTGCAAGGATTCTGGTTCTTATCTCTGCGGGTGCTTTCAGACAAAAGCGACATTCAGTCACATTGCTTCCCTTATCAGCTTGCTAGCAGATAAAATAGTTATTTTCCAAATTGCCTCTTTCTTTCCAGTTTTAAGTAGACCTATATAGATACTTTTCAGTCATTTTAGTCTGCAGATACTGATTTCACATAAACAAGAATACACATTCTGTTTTGTACAACCGTTCATTCAAATGCCACTTCCATCTGGACAAAGCACATTCTCTGTATTTCATTATATTTTGCTTTAATCTGTTCTGCCCAACCCTGTTCAAATTAAATAAAGGGCAGAAAGTAGCACACAAGTCAGTGACCATTTTTCCCCAGCAGTGAATTGCAGTCTGCTACACACACACCTGCTCAGGCTGGTGTTGAATTGATGGTACCTTCTACCTTCAGCTTATTCCTTTATTTTTTTGCAATGTGCTGTTTTGAAAAGGCCGGTAATTATTCAGTACTCTGAGTACAGCAAAGGACTAAGTTCTTCAATAAATCTGTGCTTTGCAGATAAACATTTTGATTGATGGTAATAAATGAAGCAACAGCAATAGCAAACTGCTGTCTGTGAGCTGTTCCTGGGTGCTGAACCTCTCCAGCTCCCTCCCTAAGGCCACTCCTCCGGGTCTTTAAAAAGCATTGAATGATGGAATCCCAGACTGGTTTAGGTTGGAGGGACCTTAAAGCCCATCCAGTGCTACCCCTGCCAAGGCAGGGGCACCTTCCACTGTCCCAGGCTGCTCCAAGCCCCATCCAGCCTGGCCTTGGACACTTCCAGGGATCCAGGGGCAGCCACAGCTGCTCTGGGCACCCTGTGCCAGGGCCTCCCCACCCCACAGGGAATTTTTTCCTAATATCCAATCCAACCCCACCCTCTGACAGTTTAAAACCTTTCCCCCTTGTCCTGGCACTATATGCCTGTATAGAAAGCCCCTCTTCCTCCTTTTCATAAGCTCTCCCTGGAATCCTGCAAAGAAATCTGCCCTAACCCTTCTCCCCTCCACGCTGAACGGCCCCAGCCCTACTGGTCCTTCTCCCTGTGCCTGCTCATCCAGCCAGGCCTGGGTTTGGGTTTGCCAGAGCCCCAGGCTCAGCATTTCAGGCCCCTGTGACATAAGTTGAACATTCACCACGGGGTCTTAATTTTCAATTCCTTGGAGCTCCTTCCAGCTTTGCCTCTGTGTTCCACCCGAGAGGGACCACCCTGGATCCTGCTGGTGGCTGGTGAGTCCCAGGGCTGTCCCTCAGGTGTGTGAGGTCACTGACTCAAGGTCTTGCCAAGAGCCCACACATTTCCAAATGTACTGATATGCTCCTGCCACGCACACACACACTTCACACACACACTTTGTCATTAACAAATTGGTCCTTGGCAAGCTGATTGCAAAATGTTCTGTCAGCAGGGCTGGAGCTCCTCTCTCTTCTCCAGGCTGCAGTTTTGTGAGAGCTGTTTGGGCTCCAGAGAGCAAACCCTGGAACTCAACAGCAAGGTACCACTAAGGGAACACTGTTCAAATGCTGTTTTTAACATTTTGGGACAAAGCTTTCAAGGACTTATTCTTCCTTGGACTTTATATCTGTTTGAACCCTCTCTCTCTCTCTCCATATAATCTCTTCCTGCTGAAATTAGGACCAAAGATGCGCTTGTATGCTACAGTTTCAACTGCATAAACACCTACTGCACTTCTGCAGCCACTGCTCAAGCTGTCTAAACAATGGCTGTGAAGGAGGGTAACAACTAACATGGAATAGCCCTGGGAAAGTAGGATAATGCAAACTTGGAATGGGGGTGAGGGAAATTGTCTTATTTTCTTTTCTTCAGAAACATGAACTTACTTCCCACTTTTGTTTGCTTTAGTTTGCTGATCTGCCAGGTGCACGGATCCAGTAGGCCAGGGCGCACCCAAGACATTTGCTGGGATGGTTTTCTTTCCTTTTACATTGCTCTTCAGATCCTGTTGCATAAATTAACACGTCATGTTCCCACATTTGGTGGTGGAGGGTTTGTGGTTCAGCAGGGATTTGTTCTCTCTTGCCCTTGTACTGAATCAGCAGCGAGTCTCAAGTAGGACGAGCTTCATTGTGAGTTGTTGTGTCTTCGTGTTGCTGTGTGGGAAACCACCTCTGTTTCTCACTCTTTACTTACAAGTCTGATGGTAGAGAGTTCTAAAATCCTCAGTTTATCCTCTTGCTGGGTGGTTTCATAAGCTTGTGAATAAACTGCTTGTATGCCCTTGGCAAATCTCAGCTTTGCACTGAGCAACTAGAAGTTTTTCATTTGGTCTAAGCTGTATGAAGAGAGAATATCACAAATTATCCCCATGTTACAGGAATTGTTCTATCCTTCAATCCATGCAGAAATAGGGGTGAGAATGAACCATTAAGACAGACACCCCCAAAATGAGCATTAGCAGGGCCAGGGCTAGTGTTAGCACAGAAATTTTGGTTCAGTGATTAAAGAGAGGAGTCAAAAGTCAGGGCTTCTTACTGGTGCACTAAAGCACAGCTTTACTTTTGGAAAAGAGATTGCAGCTCTCCTTGGTTTGTCTAAAATTCTGTTGATTTGCCCTCTGAAGTTCACATAAGGGATAGCAGATTTTTATACAGCTGGCTTTCGTTGTTTCAGTCCTTACTGGTACATTGCACTTGTAAATGCTGTTAACTGATAAAAATACTGTGAGCAGAACCATTTGAAAGAGGGGAAAGCACCCCTCCCTCAGCTGAGGAACTCATTCCTTCCCTGAGCACTGCAAGTGCCTTTGGCTGGCTGGTGGTGCAGGCTGAAGAGCTGGAAGATTAAAAGTGTCTGTCCCTTTTGCTTTCAAAACCAATTTTCATTCAGTGGTGGCTAAAGCTGGTGGACAGATGGCTTCAAAAAGCCCTTTAACTAATAGGTTTTGCCAGCCCTACATCCTCTCTTCTGTTAAACATTTCATTCATTATGCAGCTTCAAGGAACGGTGAGAGCCAACTCTTTCTGCCAGTGTCACCCCTGCACGTAACTCCCCCTGCTTTCCAAAGAGCTGTCAGGAAGCATTTTTCTTCGAAAGGGGTAGAATCTAAGTCTTGCTACAGTCAGCTTCTGAAGAGGAAGGGCCTTGCATTCAGCCAGAGCTCTGGTAATTGCTGAGATGGAATTAAAAAGGAGAAGAAATAAGAGGAGGGGAAATCTCAAAGGGCGTCAGGGGGCTCTTTGCCGCAATCAGCTAGTGGGATGGAGTGTGGAGTAGATGCTTTGTTCTACAGCCCCAGCTCAGTGTGCACAAAGGCAGTGCCTTGGATGCTGCACGGGCTACCAACAAGGGAAAAGAGAAATGGAAATGACACTGAAGCTTCTCCGTTCTACAGGAGTTGCTTAATCACTTGAGTAATTAGAGGCTGCAGAGCAAAAGTGGCTGCTTTTCATTAGAAGTCCCATTTTAATTCAGCTCAAAGTCACCTGTTGGTAGAAGAAAAGAGGTAAAACAACTGAGCATTGGTTCTGCTTCTGTGAAGTGCTGGAATTGCTTCCCTTAAAAATGCAAGGAATGAGAGCTGTGAGTTCCTCTGGACACAGTGATCCCGGCTCCGGCAAGGAGCTCCCAGTGGGAAAACAGACACGGCCATGCCTGGGCTGGGAGGCTTCTGGGGGCTGGGAAAACTCAGATGTACCTGTGCTTTGTGTCACTTGAGTGTAAGGTATTTGGGACACTGATTTGAACTGAAGTGCCAAAAGAATTTCCTGGTCTGTTTTCCTGTGAATGACCATGTGCTCAGGAAAAGAGAGGGGCAGAGGGAGGACCAGGGCATGGGAGACTCCCTGAGTGCACCAAGGCCGGGTGCTGCTGCACTTGGGAAAGGAAAAATCCTCCCAGAAGGAATGAGGACTGTGTTTCCTCTCCTCTGTTCCTTCTCCTTTCCCATACACACACCTGCAAGCTTAGTGGGGTTTGGGCTTGGTTCACAACACGGTGGCCCCATTTTTGTCTGATAACCAACACAGAAGCAGCTGGTGAGGGAAAGAAACAAATACACTCTGAGCTCTGAAATATCTGTGTTTTTTCTGTTTGCTGTCCATTTTTCTGCTAAATACGAAACAGTTTTAGAGTAACTACAGCCATTGACAGTAAGTGGGAATTGGGTCACGAAGAAGTAATACATTTGTCATTTCAAAGAATATCTCAAACTCTTTTAAATTGAAGGAATTTAAAACATCCTTGTTTTCTGACTGCTTAGCATGTGGAGAAAGGATAGGAATTTTCCCCAATCATAATAAGATTTACTTAAGTTGCAAGAATTTTTTCAAGTGTTTACAAATCCAAGTCAGTTAACAAGTGCTCACATGAAGAGCTCTAAGCAGTTTGATATCACTGTTGCACAGATTGGGAATACATGTGAAAGGTAGCTCAGCAGATTAATTTTGACTCCAGACATGACTTGCAATTAACACCGACAAAATTTTGACACGTGGGACTCTGCAGATGGCATGAATGTATTTCCTGTAGGACTTTTGCCTGATGTAAGCACTTCCCTTCTTCTAGTAATCAGCATTTCATCCTCGAGTGCTAAATTAATATTTCTATAGGTTTCAGGAAAAGTAGAACATACAGCTAAATCTTCATACATCGCTCACGTTAGAGGAGACACTCTGAGGGGACCCCAACACCTCACTCTGGGATCTGGGGTGATCTTTCCAGCACTAGGGGAACAGAGAGAGCTTGATGTGACCCACAACCCTGTGCTGGGGATGCTGTTACCACTTACTGACCTGGCAGTCCCTGTCCTGATCACCATTTCCTCTCCCATGGGAAAGAGAAGTAGTACATTTCATAAAATTATATCTATTTGAGATTAGAGAGTTTTGGTACCCAAATCCATGTAGTCCTAAACAGGGACAAGACACAGTGATAAGACAACAGAGTAATTCCATGGAGAGTGTAAGGAGCACCTAAGACATTTCTCAGCTGCTGGTTTTATTCCTGGTTAAAGATTTCAGCAAAACCAGTATGGATTTTTGGGGGAAATTGGGACACAATTCAGGAACTTGGAAGAAGAGGGAACAACCCACACAACCTGTGAAATTAGGAACTATTCTGTTTTGTCACAAACCCTAACGGGTTTTTTTCTGTTTGCTGGGGCTCAAAATTGTCAGTGGGATCTGTGAAGTTGGAATTTGTCCATTCCCCTTGAATCTTCTCAACAATTTTATAAACTGCAAACCAGCTTAAGTCTGGATGTGGGATGGAATATGGGGAACAAGGAGAAGGAGGTCCCTGTTATTGATATGCCTGAGGTCACTGACATCAAAAGCCGTTTTTAATGGGCTCACTAGTGACAGAGTGAATGGGACTGATGTGGCACAGAAACCATTGCAAGGGGCCGTTCCAAAGGACCTAGCCTCTCCCTGTTCCTGGATTAAATCACAGCAAAGGAAAGACAATGAAATCCAAGAAAAAACTGAAATGTTGAAGTGTTGGAAGATAATCTGTTCTGAGCCAAATCCTGCATTTCAAAACACCCTGACAGAACCTGAATTTAGTTCACAACAGCATTAGTCAAGGACTTTATCTGTATTTCAAAGCACAGTCTCAGAGTTGCTGCTGAAATGGCTCAGAAAGTTCAGCTTCAGGACAAATGATGGTTGTGACATGACCTGTGCCAAAATTATCTGGGTCTGCAAAAATTGGAAACTTCAAAGATCTTCTTACTTTTGAATATTTTGGCTCCTATACCCAAACCCACAAGCACACAAGGGAGAGCCAATGCAATTTTTTAGGTTTCAGTGTAGGGCAGTCTCTCGCACAGGAGTGTGCATCATCCCAGAGAGCTCAGCTCACTGGGCATTAACTGGGGAATGGACTGTGGCACATCTGTGTGACAGGGCACACAGAGGGCTTGGCACAAGACTCTCACCGGCAGTTCCTGAGCCCTGCTCAGGTGAAGATGAGGCTCTTGCAGAGTCAAATCCTGCATGTGGTCCTGATACAGCCAAGGTTCTCCAGTGCTCTCCAGGCATCACCTCAGACTGTGAAGAAAATATCAATAATTTTCCCATGCAGTCTTACATCAGAGCTCCATTTTTGTTTGTTTTCAGGGTCTGACTTTCTACTAAAGAGTTCTGTAACCTGAAGAAGAAGCATGGTGGGAGTCAGCTGGTCATGGTTACCCTGTTCCTGCTGTCTCTCTTTCCCCACAGATGTATAGTTCTTCATCTTACTTGCCTTAGAGCAAAGTTTTCATTTGAAAACTCAAGCTTCCACCCCACAAATGTTATTTGTAATGCTTCATAGCTTAGAGAAGGAGACAATGTGTTCTAAATCATGAAAAAATGGGCCTCCCACAAAATGCAAATCTAAGTAATTATCATGTAATGATATTTGTCTGTGTTAATTCAGCTGCCTTAAAATCTCATACTGTAACGTAATTGTTCACACCATGTGTTTTGTAGAGATTTGGAGTCTGGGGATTTCTTTTATTTGTTTGTTTGTTTGTTTGTTCTTCCTTTGTTGCATCTTTAAATGTAGCAGAGCATCACTTGATCAAATTGTTCAAACTTGTGTGATTTCAGTCCACTCAGCTGGGTTGAACTACCAACTGCTTTAATAACCAGTTGCAGGAATGGACTACAGAGTTATCCCAAATAACCCACAGAAGAAAGGAATTAATGTTTTTCTCTCCTCTACTGATATGAGTTCTATGCTTGAAGGAAGAAAATTATCTCATTACATTGGAATCTAATAGGAGGAAGTGCTCAGTGTAATAAATTAATGTACATTATAATAGTTTCTCTCAAAAGCTGAGGAATAATTTGAAGTACAATATTCTTGTAAATATTCAGTCATTCAGTAAATCTACCAATCTCTGACTTTGTTGGTTAATGCTTTTTAATTGCCAAAGCAATAGGTGAGGAAGGAGAGCACCAATCTAATGTAATTACCTCAAAATACTGTGCTAGGAATATCAGTCCCAGAGGTCCCACTCCTGCTGAGACTGTGGAGAGGAGATGGAGTTAGTCAGGAGGAGTTCAAGGTGCTTTGGTGGACCAGGTGAGAAGGGAAGCGATGTGTGCACAGGGAAGGAGCTGTTGGGGTGTGCCAGGAATTCTGAATTCTGGGCAAGGGCCTCTAGGACTTCTCCCGAGCAGCAGCGGCACCTGGAACCCTGCTTGGGGAGGTGACACCACTACCCCACTCGGCTGAGCAGGGCCCCGAGTGGCTCTGGCACTGTGTGTGACTCCTGGGAGCCAGCAGCTATCCCTGTGCCACTCCTGGGAGCCAGCAGACATCCCCATGTGCTGCAGGCTGGAAATGGAGCATTTGGCACTGAGCTTTTGGGAGGAGCCTCTATTAATTTCAGGTTTTTGACCTCTCTATCTCACTGGTATCCTGCTCATCACCTTCAGCAGCTGGGAGAAAAGGGAAAGGGAGTGGGAAAGCTCATTCCCAGTGCATGGTCCCTCACACATGCACCCCCTCAATCTGCACTTGTCCTGTCCTGTGGCAGAGGAACAGAGACAGAATTCACCTCTTCTGGGTCTCACTGGCCCCAAGCACCCCTCTTTACTGGCAGCACAATCTGACCCAGCAGGTTTAAAGGCAGGATGCTCTCCTTTACTATATTGAGTTGATGATAAATATTTCCAGGAACTACAAAAAGGAGAAAAATGTTTTCTGGAGGGATCTCTTGTGTAAGAGTGCACATGCTGCCATGTGGGTGCACTGCTGGGTGGGTTTAAGTGTTGTTCTAGATGCATCTCCATCATATGCTAGAGTCTCATTTTAGTAATAAGGAGAAGATGATCATAAATCTCACTGAATGCTTTAAAAGATATTTGGATGCTCAGACTCACTATGGCAGAGTGAAGCTGTAGCATTTCCTTACCTGAGATGTAGAGGAATAATTACACAGGTTGTAGAACTTAACAAATTGTCTCATTTCAGGCAGTATGAAATGCTAATACATGAAATGACTCAGCCCTCATTCATCATTTCATACCATATAAATCCAGTTTATAATGTTCAACAAGATACAAGTCAGACAACAGAACTCCAGCAGTCTTGTCCCTGGCAAACCAAAGGCAAATCTTGGTAAATAAAGCCAGCTCGTTAATGATAAACTACTATTAATTAGCATTCTTGAACCAGCTCTTGAGGAGTGAGATGAATGAGCAGATCTGGAGCCAAGGCAATAATGACTTTGTGTTTGTGTAACTACATCAGCCTTTAGAAGATCTAAGACAGTTCTGGCACAGAATTGACCCAGAAGTGATAAATGAGGAACAAGGAGCAGATTTGCCTCACTGGGTTGAATCACCTGGTTCTGTACAACTGAGCATTGGACTCCTCTGGGTGTCTTCAAACAGGGACCTAGAACTTTATCATAAGCAGCTGCACAAGAACAGCCTTGCTTAAAAAAACTTGTCAAAGTGTGGAACTTTCCAGTTTTTCCAGTTCTGGACTCTGTCACCACCAGTTTTTTGCTCACACAGGTTGGTGGTACCCTGAGACACTGATGGAGCCTGACAGTTGGCATGCTTTGGTGGAAACACATTTCAGGTCCTGCTGGGCGCTGAAAAGCAGGAACTTCCCAAGATCTGGAGCCGTGGATTCATCTCTGATGTGGAATAAGGTTTCTGTGATGGACATGATGACATTCTTAATGCCCAAGATAAAGGGTGCACAACAGACAAGGCTAAATTTACAATGGTTGCACATCACCTCTTGTAATAAGACAAAAATTGCACTGTCCTCTGAAATCCTGTGTAGATTTTTAGGTAGTTACAGGTAAAAGTAGCTATAAATACGATACAGCTACATGAAGTACAATATAGGAGGTAATAAGTATTTTGTTCAGGTATTGAATGTCTTTTTGAGAAACAGAAAAATCTCTATAACTCTATTTTGACTTTTTTTGGTTGAAACCAGCCCTCCTCCTGAGATGGCTGAAAGCTCAGGTGAGATTTCACATGATGATTCTGTGCTCAAACACTTTTGGAGGATTTGGAAATCGCAGCAGCAATAACAGTTACTACAGAGCACACCTCATTTGGAACATGTGTTTTGCCACAGCACCTGTCCTAAAACAGTACCTTCATTGCTGCTGGAGTTTCAGAGCATTTGTAATGCACAGCCTGCCCAAAGCAGGAGCTCAGTGCAGAAATCTGCTCACAAGAAAGGGCTGGTTGCCACATTTCCCTGCGAGAACTCCAAGGTGCCTTTGTAATGTAACCCTTTATTAATGATAGAAACGGAGTCACTGAGGTTAAGCAATCTGCCACTTAAATATAACTGCAGTTTGTGTTATCTGTAACCAAAGAAGGTCATGGGATCTCTCGTTTGCAGTGGGAGTTTGCAGTGCCAACAAATTAGCATCCAGAGCCCTGGCCAGGCATACAGAGCAGCCTCTGGGAGCTGCCCAGGAGCCAGAGGAACAGGCTCCCTCCAGCTCCTGAGCCCACTGGCATTTGTTAAAACAGCCCTGCTCTTGTTGCCAGCCTCAATGTGCTTGAGAAAGTGTCAGTGGAGCCTTGGGCAGGGACAGGAGGGGTGGTGGTGCCAAGGGGCAGCCGAGCCCAGCGAAGGGCCGGCGGTGCGGCTCGAGGGTGGCCGGGGCTCAGGGACTGAGCAGGATCTCACCTGTTCTTGCCTCCAGGAAGGGAACAACTGGCTAAGCTGGGGAGGGAAAACACTTCTGAGAGGGTAGAAAAAAACCCAATTTATTTGAGAGCAATGAATTTAAGTGCTTTTGCCCTTTCTTAACAAGACCAGCTAAGAAGAAGAAAAAAGGGAGAAAGCAAAGTCTTCTTCTTTCCTCCTCCCCCCTGCAAAATCCTACATGCCCTTTTGGCAGAGATCCATCATTCACTTAACGTGTCCTGCTGAAATCAATTCATGTGTCAGGATTTGGAGAGCTAGAACAAAATTTGTTTGCTGATCAAATCCACAGATCACTCAAGAGGATTCATAAAGGTTGGCAAAAATTCCCACAAACCCACGTTCAATTTGCTGTGTAAAGTAATGCATTAGGGAATGACAGATTCCAGCAGGGAGGGGGAAAGTCTGATTGTACAAACCGGTTGGTCAAAGTCCACAAGCACCTTGAAGCACATGCAATTACATGAAAGGGGACTTGCCTCCATTGGTGATGGAAGAAAATGGACTTTTTAGTGAAAATGTGGCCTGCTGAGTGAGGAAGGGAGGGCGTGAGGAGGTGCTCTGGGGCTTGGGGCTGCGTGACACCACAGGGGAGGTCACACAGCTTGGTGGGGAGTAGGTCCCTTGGCCACTGTACTCTGAGACAAAGCCAGCTCCGTGTCCCCCACTGTCCACGGGGTTTGGTAGTGCTCCTACTTCCACATTTAGTCATGTGGAGAGAAATAAGCACTACTTAACCCCTCCAGGGCAGCTGAAGGATTTTCTCCTGCAGCTCCTACACTTCACAGACCTGTGAAGTGGCTCCTGGTTTGGGGTTCCCTGGTCTCTGTCTGGGCTGACAGGGAATCACAGAATCAGGACTGTCCTGAGTTGGAAGGGACCTCCACGGATCACTAAGCCCAACTCCTTAATACACATCTCCAAAGCTCCTGTTCAATTCTTCCAGCACAGAACCAAGCAGGAAAGAGTCCAAGTGCCTGTAAGGGCTAAGAAGGAGTTCCCAAGGCACAGGCCTGGCCACAGCCTGCTCTTCTGTCTGCTGGGGTGCTGGGAGCATCGCCTTCTTGCAACAGATGCAAGTAGGACCTTGCTTTCTGAAATTATTCTTAGTTAAAATGCAATTAGCTGCATGAAGTAGAAAGTGGCTTTCTCCAGTCTCCCATCTGAATAAAAAGGAATGCTGTGGTCGTGCTGTGGTTGGGCAGCAGTGCTCAGGTGCTCATCTAACAGCAGCCTCCTCACTTTCCTGGATTCACAGAGTGCAGCTTTGTGCAGAACATGAGGCTGGGAGGGCAGAATTCTCCTGATTGCAGCTGAGCCCACACCAAGTGCATTAACCCACCCAGAGCTGATGTGCTGCTCTGCAGCCTCACTGTGTGTAGTTCCTGTGGTAAATAGTGTGGGCCATGATGTCACTCTTGCTTAAAGCAATTTGTTGAGTTGTAAATACCAATCAATTCCTGTGACTGAATCCTGTGACCTTGGGTGTAATCCATGACAATGCTGACTTTAATGTATTTTCTAGCCTTAGCAAAACTACTTTTAGCTGCACTTTCCCATTTACTTCCCATCTCGCTAATAAAGTATTGAGAGAATTATATTCACCACTTCTGCCAATTTTAACCGGAAGCAATTCTGACTAAGGAATATTAAATGTTGCACATTGACAAATCTGATCTCTGCTCATCATTGCTGGGGTCAGCAGCCTCCTTCTTGGCCTTTTCTCAAAGCTAGACATACTTTGCAGCCCAGGGTCACTTGACCAGTTTCAAACTCAAATTTAAAGGACTTTTTATTTTTGCCCAAAGCAGGAGGGGGTATGTGATCCCTGTGGGTGTAAGACTCCTCCAACTTGAAAACTTCCTTCTTTGAGCCCAGTGTCTCCTTCCTGCCTCTCCTGCCCTCCACCAAACTTGCATGCAGACACTTCTGAAAATGATTGGTATTTGTTTCCCCTCAGTTGTCTTCTAAAGCAGGAAAATCACTGCCCAGACTGAAGGGGTTTAATAGGTTTTGGAAGGGTGGTTTGGGGAGGATGGTTGAGGACAGGACACACAGACTCTCTGACAGGAAGGACATTTGCACTCAGAGGATGTTTCCCTGACACAGGAGATGATTCCAGTGATACAGACCCACATGCTCTGAGCTGAGCTGCTGTCACACAGAGCCTGGGGAAGAGCAGCTGACCTGGGCAGGTTTCTGTGGCTCAGGGCTGCTGAGCTCTGTCTCCACTGCAGTGCCACAGACGGCACCCTGCGTCTGAGTGAGGGACAGAACTCAGAGGCAGAATGTAATCTGCCAAAATCTCTCATCTTTCTGTGATGACATGAGGAATCTCTGCATATTTGGCTTTTCTTCTAGAACTGTGACAGAAGCACAGGCACAGCCAGCAGCAGAGCAGATACAGCCTTGTGGGGCTCTAAATCCCTGTAGTCCCCATGGAGATTTTACACTTGTAATTCTCACTTCTGGCTTCAACAGCTTTGCATTGCTCCAGCATGTCAGGGTGAGAGCCTGGTGTTGCAGAGCTGTCTTTCACCTTTCCCTGTGCTGCTGCCCTGCTCCAGCATCCCCAGCCCAGCCCTGCCTTCCCTGCCAGGTGCCCTGGCCCTGCAGGCTCAGCAGAGGCACCAGGCTGCTCCTGCCCTGGGAGCCTGGCGGGCAGGGCTGCAGCTGGGTGCCGTGGGTGCGGGGATGGAAGGGCCTGCAGGGCTGACAGCGCTGCTGGAAAGTTTGTTCCCCAGAATCTGAACTTCAGAGAAACAGTACAGGCTGGCTGTAATTTAAATTCAATCAATATTCAGTTAAAAAACAAATAGAAAGCTTTTTAGATCGGTGATGTAAGGGAATGTTGGTTCAAGGAAGTAATTACATATTATGTAGAAAAAGTCAATTTAAGTCCTCAATAATTTACTTAAGTGATTTACTTGACTGATGTGTTGTCTTGACCCAGTAGGGCAGAGTGACAGACACTGAGCTGTGGCAGAGTTCCAGCAAAACCAGCAGTTGTTACCGTCCAACATAAATCATTAGCTACTGTCTTATTCCAGGTGTACACAGGTGCTATTTAAAACAAAAAAAGGTGATAAATTTTATGTTTGTAAACATAACTCTGTCAAAACTAATCCTGTTTCTGGCAGATGAAGATGTTATCCATACCTCTTGCTTAGGCAATATCCATTTTCAGGAAATAAAGTTCCTAGTGTATAATTAGCTGAAATTGGCTGACATTAGGGCAGTGGGGGTACCTGGTGGGTTTAACTGGATAGATGGGAAAGGAGCTGCCCTCTGCCAGTGCTGCACAGACCCGTAGGGACAATGACAGAATGGCTGCTGCTGGCCTGGTGGGGCTCCAGGACCTGCTGCCTTCTCATGGCAGTGGATTTTTAAGGATGCTCTTTGGACTCTTCCCAGATGACATTCCATGCATGTGGAAGATAGAGATTGCCACTTGTAGCCATGACAACAATGCTGGCAAATGCTGCTGTTCCCTGCTTGCCGTACCTGAGACACAAGGGTCCTTTTTAAAATGTCCTTTTGTGCTGTGCTCGTCCTTTAAAGCTGAGAGAGAGCTTTGGCCCCGGAGGAGATGAACCCTGGGTGCATTGGGTGGGTGTGCTGAGCTCTGAGCTTGGTCTTGAACAGCACCTAGTCCCATGTGCTTGCTCCAGACAGACCTGAGAGCAGCTGAAATCCCAGTTTAGGATTACACAGAAATATCTGCTGGTGCTTCTGGGGAAAGCTGTATGATCCAACACATTCGAAAGCTTCAGGCAACCCATTAGTCCCCTATTATACCTGTTTCCCTGTTCCTTGCTGCCTTGAGTGCTTGTAGCAGCAGCTACAACAAAGAAAACACCCTACTAAAGATGCCAAAAGACCCCAAAAGCACTCCTCACCTGCACTCCCTTGAAAATTCGTGGAATATGATTCAACTAATGCTGCTCCATCGTTGGCACTAGTATGTGTGACATCCCTTTATTTGCCATGGACTGAAGATCATCAGCTCTAGGAAGGATCTCTGGGAGAAGCAGGCTCAGGACCAAGGGGGAAAGCCAGACTGATAGCAGCTGGACAGGGCAGTGGTGAGCAGCAAAGCTCAGTAGCTGAATTCTTCATTGAACTACTTGGCTTTGCAATTACAGCATGAAGTGGGGGCAGATAGAACCCAGGAAACCACTGTGGGGAGGGGACTCCAGAATGTGTTCAGAATGTAGCAAAAAATGGCCCCTGGCAATTTTTCACATATATTCTTCCAGTAATAAGTAGCTTAACAAATCTTGAGCTTGGTTATGTAACAAGATCATTAGATCAGCATTTGGGACCTATTTACTGTGACAGGAAAACAATACACCTATGATCTGTTGTGGGCTGGGTTGAGATTTCCAACTTCAGCAGTAAATATGGTTGATTAATTAAATTAACGTGATAGCCTTGACATAGTATTAGTAGTTTGTGTATTACAACTCCAACCAGGTGTTGAATTTCATTCTCAAAGAATTAACCTAAACTTCAGCCCTCTCAGGTCTTCAGTCTCTTCATAAAGCCTATAAATACCACAGACAAGGCTTATGTCATTAGCCTCTTAATGTTATAAACATTTAATGAAGTTAAATTTGAAGTACAACACATTGTAAAATCGATCTGATCTTGTTGGGGAGACAAAGGGAAGAAAATTGTTGGAGTCATTTGGAAAACAAATTAAGAATTACATTCACTTAACTTTGAAGTGGATGAAAAATTATGGCCAAGATGGATGGAGCCATTGTGTTCCAAAGGCAAAGAGGGCTGGGAGCAGGGATCCTCTCTCAGAGGAGGATGCTGCCTGACACAGATTACCAGCACCCTCAGTGGCAGGCAGCCCCCATCAATCACCTGGGAATGGCAGGCAGAGCTTTCCTAGAAATTGGAGGAATTTCACTCCAAGTACTGCAGCTTGGGCGCCTCTCCCTCCGAGCAGCCCCGTCAGCAGCTGGGGATTTCTGAGCCTTTGGGCACAGCTCTGCACTGTTCCCCTGCAGGGCTGCTCCTGTGGATTCTCACCTGCCCCCGCGTGCAGCCCTCAAACACGGGGCTGCCTTGTCTGGTTGCAGGACAAAGCCATTCCTGCTGCAAACGCTTCCCTGGAATTGCCTTTCTAAGGAGTAGGTGGCTGAGGTTCTCCCAGCCTGTCCTGAAGTGGGGGTGAGGGGCTTTGCTGGCAGCCAGCCCCTGTCCTGGCATGGTTTACCAGCAGCCAGGGTCTCCTCCAAGTGCTAAGCAGGCAGGAAAGAAATAAATAAAAATAAATAAACTCCTATTAGTGAAGGTTTACTGTGTAAAACTCCAAGACAATGAACAGGAAAAAGTGAAGGGCAGCAGACGTGTTAAAATGCTGCAGACAACAACCTGCTTGGAGGAAAGTGTATTTGTTCTTTCTTTTTAAAACGCATTATTTATTTTCTCTATTCTTCAGACCTAATGTCTCACTAATGAATTCCAGGGGGATTTTTGAATCATGGTGATATCATGGGTTAAACCCCTTCTCTACTTTTTGAATGTAAATTCTTTTTGACATTCTTACTTATTGCAGAGCATTGACTTCTTTCCAACAAAAAAACCAAGCGCTCTTTGGTTTTGCATAGTTAACATTTTACTAATGGGTAGCCAAGATTCTCTCAGCAGCTCAACAACATTTTCTAAAGCATGCTGGCGTTGTTGTAGCAACTGGTGGCTGATCTGTGAATAAAGCAGATGTCATTGTGACAGGATAAAGGGAGAATAATCTATCACCCGGCCACTGCCACTCCTGCCCAAACAAGTCATCAAAATGACAACTTTGATGCGTAGCCATTAATTCAGGTCTGTGTATCCCCTCATCTCATCTCATCTCATTATTATATCAACCAAGGGTGTGTTACAAACACCAAGAGTTTCCCAGCCCCTCTCCCTTGTCTTTCTGAGCAAGTGCAGCCTGGATGTGCCGAGGCACTGACGGTTTGCCAGCTTCCTTTTGGGCTCTGATTGATTTTGCACTGTCGTCCAAGCTGCTCTGGCCTAAATAAACACAGTATATATTCTGAGATGCTTTTTTTCTTTACTGTTTAATCTGAATTCAGCTCATGTGGCTCACAACTAAAAATGGGCAAGCGTCAAAATATTCTGACAAGTGCCCGAGCTGAGCACAAAAGGAGAGACAGAAGCAGATAAATTGCCTTTCTAACTTCTCAGAAAGGCTTTAATCAATTTATTTTTTGGTTTAGCTTCTATTCTAATTCTCATAATTTGTACTTAGTTGGTACAACTCATTGACCCCAGTGAGTCATCTCACATCCCCCTCTTTTGGTGGCAGCAAACACCGTGTGCTTTAACACCATCCTATTAAACGCTTCCCAAAGAGTATTCCCTAACTTTTTTTAATGCCTCCAGTGCTGAGGCATCAGAGCAATGTGCCCTTGCTTTGTGGAGAGTTTGAGCTGAGTTTCAGCTTGCCAGAAGCTGTTTGTTCCCTCTGTGGAACTGCTGTGCACATCCCCTCCCTCCACATCCCCTCCCTCAAAAAGCCTGCTCAGCTATCTCCTTTGCTATCTCTCAGCTTTGCTGATCACTTGACTCGAGGAGACAAAACATGAGACCAGGTTCCTTCCATTTTCCTGGTGCATGACTCATACTTAATGTGGAGGTTATATTAATTACTGCGTGCTCAGCATTTAATGAGCCTGGGAAGGAGTCTC
The DNA here is from genome assembly GCF_017590055.1 of Onychostruthus taczanowskii. Classification (NCBI taxonomy): domain Eukaryota; kingdom Metazoa; phylum Chordata; class Aves; order Passeriformes; family Passeridae; genus Onychostruthus; species Onychostruthus taczanowskii. The sequence continues at coordinate 698,071 of NW_024498818.1, forward strand.
GTCTCTTCAGCTACCCAGAACACACAGGGAAATCACTGAATGTAGTGAATATGTTTCCCAAACCCTCAAATCTGGATATGTATTTTACACAAGGAGACAAATCAGTCATTGCTCAAGTTTCCTTCAAAAAAGGGATGGCAGAAGCTGAGAAATCTGGGCCATAATCCTCTTTCTCTCGCAGGCTGCCTTTGTCCCTACTGGCCAACCCTCTTGGTCTCTCTCTCCTGATTTCCTGTCTGTTTGTAGGGATAATAGTGGCTGGCTGGGACCAGGCTCAGCTCAGAACTTTTGTTCAACTTGACATCACACCATTAGAGAAGGCCAAGAGGAATTATCCTGAGGTTTTTTTAATATGTGGATTTTTTTTTTTTTTTAAATAAATGACCTATCTTCCAGTCCTGTGTGATAGAGTTACAGTGTAACACGACTGCCTTTACTGGATCTTCTGTGTCTTTCTCCATTGACTTCTTTCTCAAGGTGGTGGGTGTTTAACATCCTCTGAAGGATTTTATGCTAAAAAATACACTGTATGTGATGTCCATAATGCATATTGTACAAGAAAAGTTGCTAGGTAAAAACTTTTGTGTGAGAAACAACTCACAAAACAGGTTTCTTGCTGGTTCCAGGGAACAGATACTTGGATTTGGCTTGATGTGAATGAAATTGCTCTGTGGGCTGTACAGCAGCGGGCAGGCTCAGCTTTGCTGCAATCTGGCCCTTCCACTGAGCCCTTTCTGTTCCCTGCTGGACTCAGTGGTGTGCCTTTCGTGCGTTGGTTTGTTCAGGGCTTTTCCTTCTGAGGCTTTTTCCTCTGTACTCCAAAGCATTTCTGGGGTGCACCCTGTCTGTTACAGGCCTTTAGTTTCTTTATCTTTCAAATGTCTTTTTCTGCCTCCTAGTTAGAATCATGGAACATCCTGAATTGTAAGGGACCTGCAAGGATCATCGAGTCCAACTCCCAGCCCTGCACAGGACACCCCAACAATCCCACCCCGGGTATCCCTGAGAGTGTTCTCCAAATGCTCCTGGAGCTCTGGCAGCCTTGGGGACATGACCAAACCCTGGGGAGTCTGTTCAGTGCCCCAGCACCCTCTGGGGAAAGAACCTTTCCCTGATATCCACCCTAAGCCTCCCCTGGCCCAGCTCCAGCCGTTCCCTGGGTGCTGTCCCTGTCCCGGGCAGCAGAGATTGGAGCTGCAGCCCCTGGTGAGGTCTGACTTCAATCTTCCCTTCTCCAGCTGAGCAAACCAAGTGCCCTCAGCCACTCTTTGTAGGGCCTCTCCAGACCCTTCCCCATGCTGTGTCCCTCCTTTGAACACTCTTTTTTGTATTGCAGTGACCAAAACTTCATACAATCTTTGAGGTGAGGCCATGCCAGTGCAGAGCAGAGAGGGATAATCCCCTCCCTGGCCCAAATGGCCATGCTGGGCCTGGTGCCCCCCCAGAACAGGCATGTCCCCCTTGGCTGCCAGGGCACTGCTGACTCATATCCAACTTTCCATCCACCCTGCAGCTCAGACTTGGAGACCTGCTTGCTCCATCAGCTTCTTTGGTTACAGGTTGGGGACAAGGGACAGTATTGGTTAATATGCACATTTGGGACATTCACAGTGCATATTTACTCTATTATAATGACAAATGTGAAAATATTGTCAGAAATACTTGTATAGCATCCTAATTTGAATTTGTTCATCCTGACTTCAAATTGATTTTGAAGTGTGGTCAGCTAAAAAGAGTTTTGTAATCCACATGAGAGTTCATTGAGAGCCTTGTGCAATATGGTTAGTAGCCATTATTTGCATTTTCTAAGTTACAGTGTCCCCTTACAATAACTTTATCAAATGAACCAGGTGAGGGTATATTTTAAGGATGTTTTCAGTTTAATTATCACTGTTGAAAGACATATCTCCATTAGCTTTGCACATACGTGGCAAAGAAAACTTAATCATGGACTGATTCATATTTTATGTAAGTGCTTCTAGTGTCAAGCTGGGTGAATTCAGGTTAGTTGTCTTTTTAGAAAGGCTGAGAGGTAAAATCCTTAAAACTTAGGAGGCAGAACATCCTGAGGCAGAACATCTTCATTTCTACAAACTGGGGTTCCACTACAGGATAGGGAAGGGAGATTCCACAATTAACAGGTTCCCAACTTGCAGCCAGGCTTTTCCCCTTCTGCTTCCCACTGCTCTTCCTGCCCCTCTCCTGGGCTGTGTTTCCTCTGCCCCATCCAGGTTGTCCCTGTGCCCAGCACTGCCGTGGCAGCACACGTGAAAAGATGGATTTTCCTTTGAGGGCTGCACTGTCCTGCACTTGTGTGGATTTCAGTGCCATTGTGAGCTCCTTCCCCACCTAAAAACAGAGCTCTTCTATCCCGGAGCACAAAGACCAAGCTGTTGTGGGGGGAGGATATCCACAAACTCGTAAATCTTCCTCCTTCTCCTGTTTATTCTTCGTGCCATTCAAGCCCGTTTAGCGAATGACCAATTAACTCCACATTCATGGCACATTCTGATGGGCCCGATTTCTCCTGAGGTGACACAACCAAATTTCTAAATACTTTCTAGTTAAATGCAGCATTTGGTTTTCCTTGCTCTTTAATTCATGGTTCCCAAACTGTTATTCAAGTTATTAAAAAAATTGGCAGGTTTTTTTCCTTTTTTTTCCCCTCTCCATTTTATCATCAGCAATATTGTAAAATATAGGGAAAATGTGTACCAAATTGAATTTCTTGTGCATCCAGGTTTTTTTTTATTATTGTGAGTAAAACTGTTTAAATATATTTGTCCTTCAATAACTATTCTGCTAGCTCTACATGGCACATCACTGCATATGGAAATTTACAGGAAGCAGGAGTTTATTTTCTATGGTAAAAACATGCTGCAAAAGTAATAACTTGTAAAATAACTCTAATTAGTGAGGAAAACACAATTTTAACTATGATATGGTATTCACTAAATCAAAGCCCAATACAAACTGAGGGGGAGATTCCAATAGTAAATGTCAGATCTGAATTATTTAACCATAATACAGAATAATAATGAACATCCCTACTGTATGTGGTTGCATTTTAAATCTAGTTGTGTGGAATTGAGGAGGATTAAGAGCAGTGACTCAATGAAAATTGACAAGTCGTAAGATTGAAAGTAAATTACATTAATAACTTTATTTTGATACCCCATTCTGGTGCCTGAATTGTATAAAAAATTCTATTTTGTGTTAAGTGGCAGGTCTGCAAAGAAACTGTGCATTAACCCCTGATATACATTGCTAGGATTAGGTACTGCATGGGCTTGTGTTCTTGAATAATGTATATACAAGGAGCGAGTCAAAACCGGAGTCCTAACAGGTAAGCTGTCAAACTCTGCAGCATCTTTTGTGATGCTTCTGTTTCCCTTCTCAGAAATTCTCTGTTTTCACAGTGTTGGGTGGGAGTTTTGTCTGAGAAGGATCAGTGCACACAGGACAGAGCTGTCTCACCTACCCCTGGTGGCACTTCCTGCAGGGCAGGGAATCAGTGACACCGTCCCATCACTGATGCCTCATTAACTGGGAGATCCTGCAGTCTGGAAGGAGCAGAGAACCTGCTCTGTCCCAGACAATGTGCAATATCATCTGTAACACTGGGCCACGTTTCTTACCCAGTGAAAAACAACATTAGAATTAGACATGTTTTTTATCAGCCACAAATGAGCTAAGCAGTAGGAACAGAATGATTCTAAATGCAGAGAAATATTTACCACTCGAAGGTCTGAAGAAATCAGCAGCGATAAAAAGGAAATACCACAAAGGGAATGCAAAACAGCTTAGTTGGGCTCTGAAAAACAAGTGAGTAGTCTTTAAATTTGCCTCTTTAAACTTGTCTGAATGTTTTTCTGTATTTTTGGGCTCTGGCCTAAGCGGGGGGTGGGGGTGGGGGGGTGGGGGAAGAAGAATAATGTAAATGCCAAAAGGAGCTGGACAAAAAGTAAGCTTTGTATCCTATCTATGAGAATCAGATGATGTGTGTCATGCAAGTTATTACAGTCACAGTCTACAGTCTTGCCCTGATGGGAATCAGATTTGACAGCAGCACAAAGCAGAGGTTTAACTGACAGCACACACAGCACATTTGCGAGTCATAACGCCACAGTTTAATGACTGACGCATGTGGGAAGCTAATTCGGATTTTTTTTTCTTGAATGGGATAAATGAGCATCCAGTTAATACCAATCATGAATTCAAGCCATGTGACAAAATTGATGCTACATACCCTGTTCTTGTTTTGCATATTCTGCAAACTGAGCTGCAGGAAAAGAGCCAGGAGAGAAAGTTCATCCTGCTTTCTGACACATCCACCAATTGCAGCTGAATGCATCCAGCTTGCTGCTGTTGTGTGTGGGGGAAGAAGAATAATGTAAATGCCAAAAGGAGCTGGACAAAAAGTAAGCTTTGTATCCTATCTATGAGAATCAGATGATGTGTGTCATGCAAGTTATTACAGTCACAGTCTACAGTCTTGCCCTGATGGGAATCAGATTTGACAGCAGCACAAAGCAGAGGTTTAACTGACAGCACACACAGCACATTTGCGAGTCATAACGCCACAGTTTAATGACTGACGCATGTGGGAAGCTAATTCGGATTTTTTTTTCTTGAATGGGATAAATGAGCATCCAGTTAATACCAATCATGAATTCAAGCCATGTGACAAAATTGATGCTACATACCCTGTTCTTGTTTTGCATATTCTGCAAACTGAGCTGCAGGAAAAGAGCCAGGAGAGAAAGTTCATCCTGCTTTCTGACACATCCACCAATTGCAGCTGAATGCATCCAGCTTGCTGCTGTTGTGTTCTCAAACTAATTACCCTTTCTCTGTTAAATAGCCTAAGAATTACAAATTGTATGCCTGTTTTGAGAAAAAGTACAGGTTGAACAAGCAGACATAGTATAAATAAAATATTTATATAAAAATAGTCTCTTACAAAATATACTCTCTTATCCTATGGTTGATTTTTCCAAAAGATGGAATTTTGTCTGGATTTTCTTATTTTTAGACATATTCCAAACAGGATTTTATTAATGTTTCTTGCTTTAATCGGAAAAAAAAAAAGAAAAAACAACAAATGCAAAACTGGTAAAGATTTGTAACCCCTACCACTCCACTTTTGTTCCAGACAACTAGCAGCAAACAGGAGGAAACAAAGAAACAAAAACCCCAAAATACAGTGTGTTTGTGTATATACATATATATAAAGATGCCAGCTTTTGTCCTAAACATCCAGTACTGTCGAACATATCCTGCAAGTCCAATTAATAGAAATATTCTAGTCAAGAATAATATGTACAGCTCCAGTGTTTCCTTGCTGATCCTACAAAATTATTCCACAAAGAAAGCCAGTTATCTACTTTAATTGCAGAATAGTTCCAGAAAGGTTGGTAAAGTTCTTCTTTTAATTAAATAAATTAATATTAGTTTTATCTGAATAAATTGTTAAATATTGTTATTATTATGCCCAAGTGTCCCAAATCCCTGTGCTAAAATCTGCAGCTCACACACACACGAGAAAGGCAGATAAAGCAGTGTCTACAGAACCCTTCCACAGTTCTTCTTGCTGCAGCAAGTGCTGTGAAGAGGAAAGATGGGCAAGACCAGTAGAAGCTTTTCATGAGTGTGGAAGCCTAAATCTGTGTTATCCACACGCTCCCACGGGCAATTTATGGGGAGGCTCTGTCCATCCCATCCTGTGCAAAGCCCTTTTGTAGGGATTTCTCCCCTACCCCTCCCTGCTCCTCGTACGCAGAGGTGTTTGACCATCCCTTTCCCAAACCAAGAGTTCATTGCCACACCCAGAGATTCCTCCCTGGCCGGTGTCTCTCCGCAAGGCAGCCAGTGCTCCTTCCTCCCAAGGGGCAGGCTCACTGAGATGATCCTTTTCTCTCTCTTTCATGTCTCTGGTGATCCGGGGAGGGGTTTGCTTGTTTTTGTTTCTTGGCTGACTTTATAAGAGTCTGAAATGTGTATCCACATCAGCAACAAACACGAGGAGAGAAGAGAGGGCTCCGTTTGTGAGCATCTCTTCAGGGAGAGCAGCTCTTCCCGCAGTTCCGCTCAGCTACGTCGACTGCATGTGCAAATGTATCCAGGCCGGGGAGCGGCCAGGGCAGGCGCTCACTTACAGGTGTACACCTCTGTCCTCTCGCTGCACGTGTTGCATTTCACGTAGCAGCACCAGTGGAACTTGCAGTTGCACTGCCACACCCTGGAGTACTGGTGGGTGTTGTAGCCGCGGCCGCAGCACATCAGGTCGCAGCCGTTGGACTGCTGCGCCGTCTTGTTGCACATCCTGCCCTGCGTGCCCACGCTGCCCGTCACCGGGTCCTCCTCGCAGTAGTTGGGGGATTTCTCGATGTACACCAAGTCTGTGTCCATGGGTTTGCGGTAGGAAAGGGGCTTCTTGATCTTGAGGAAGGTGGGGCGCTTGTTGCGGCTGGCCCTGACGGGCTCCACCTGCACGGCCTCATTGTACTTGTCCTTGAGGATGTAGCCCAGCTCCCGGAACTTGGGCAGCGTTGTCCAGCAGGTTTTAGTGGTGCAGGACCCCGAGACCCCGTGGCACTTGCACTCTAACTTCATGTTTTCCTCCAGGATCTGTGGTTAGAAGAACAAAGAAGGATGCATTAATAACAGGGCTGTTAGATGGACTCAGGGATGGGTTGGTTCTGCACTGGGAGCTGCCACCACACGCAGGTCATGCTGCTGTCCCATGCAGCAAATGCTCATCACTTTGACCCAGTTCTGCCTGCAGAGCTGATTCCCCTTCTGCACTGTGAGTTCAGCAGGGAGGACAACTCTGCCTGACTGCACAGCTGAGGGACCAAAGCTGGGATGGGCCCCTCCTCAGACACAGCTTTTCTTCAACAGGATTGCCCAGTGCCCGACATTTTCCTTTTGAAGTTAACAAGCCTCATCTTCCCTTCTGCCTTCACATCCCCTGAAACTCTGTCCCTGTATCTTCTCCTGCTGCTTACCAGCCCAGTCATTGCCAAATAAAACTGGAGTCCAGCTTAGTCCCTGCTCTGAGTCCTGGGCCCTGCAGCTGACCCCAAGCAGCAGTGACGTTGGGATAACACAAGCAAACACACCTAATTCCAGCAATTAATTTCCCTCTTCTTTTACTTGAAAGAGGCCACAATAATTTTGATGATGAAACTCCGCCTAACCTGGCAGAGCCCAGCAGTGGAAAGCCCAGCCAGAGGGATTATCAGGGCTCAGGGAGTGGTCACATCATTTTTCCCCTGAGAAACCCAGCTGATGCATGCAGCTCCAAAACTGGTCAGTGATATGGAAATTGGAATTAACCCTTTGTTACGGCCTCTCCCTTCAGTTTGGGGTGTTGGAAACAGCAGACACTGTCACTGGCCATTTCCAGCAGAAAGCAGCAGCCTGCACTGAAGGAGCAAGTCCATCTCCTAGGCTGGACATGTGTGGGGACCTCAAGCCTAAACCCTCCATGTGAGTTGGGGGTGGCAAGGACAGAGCACTGACCTAGAGGAAGATGTCCCTGCCCACGGAACGAGGGTCAGAATTAGATGATCTTTAAGATCTCTTTCCATGCAAATCATTCCGTGGTTCATGATTTTTTGATTCTATGAAATGGCTTTGTTTTTATTTTAGTCTATGAGCAGATTGTCAGCACATGTGGTCTGAAGACAGGATCACAACTCCCAAAAACACAGGTCCAAGCCTTTGACACAAGTGAACTCAGCACATGCTAGGTCACATTTTGTGCTACTGGTTTTAAATCAGCTTCTCATGCAAACTATCTAATGACTGCCCTAAAACTCAGATGTGAGAAAATTCCATATTCTGATCTACATCTTAACTTCTGCTCAAGCTTTGGCTTTATCTTGTTATCTTGAGTTTCCCTCTCAGCCACTGCATACTTCTTTTATTGCTCACTCATTCATAAGGCAGGACACTTGGAAGATAGATGAGGAGATGGAAAAGGAGTTATAGCACAGAAACCGGAAAAATAACATAAATTCCTTTAGTCTCATTTGTACCTTTTTAAAAGCTCTCTTTTTGGAAATTGAAACTAGCCAGGGATGCATTTCTCAGCCCTAATTCAATCACTGCTCTTGCAGAATGGGCTGGCCTTACATCCTGGTACGATGTTCAAACTTGCAACAAAATATTTCCAATCTGCCAGGGGGATCCGCCAAATTGGCTTGGAACATTAACACAAAACACATCATGTGCCATCTATCCAGGCAGGGTTTTTGCCCTGAAGTGCAGTTAAGTAGCCTAAATTGCCTTTTGGTTTATTTCATTACCATCCCATTTAGAGCCAGCAGTCTCTGAGGGATGGGGGATCCTTGGGAAGGGATGGGGTATCCTCAGGAAGGGATGGGGGCTCCTTGGGAAGGGATGGGGGCTCCTCGGGAAGGGATGGGGGCTCCTTGGGGCAGCCCCCTGTCCTGGGCCAGGCTCCTGCCCAGCCACAGTGCCCCAGGACAGCCAGGCCCTGCTCTGCAGCTCTCAGCCAAGCCTGGCCACGGGCACTCAGGGTTAAAAGGGCTGCTTTTGCCTGGACAGAAAGCAACACCAGCTGAGCTCCAGTGCCAGGGGTCCTTCCTAGAGGTCCAAAAACACCTGGAAGGGGATGGGAAGGAACAGAGGGATGAGAAAGTTCTGCTTTATTGTTCTCTCTCCCATTTATTGTTTCAGTATTTTCCTAAGGTTTACTGGCTGCCTCTCCCTTTTTCTCTGCTTTTGTCAGAGGTGCCAGAGGTTCCAAACTCTGTGCTGGAATCTCTCTGGCACATCTGCCTCATTTGTGTCCCCTGCCCTCTGCAGCTGAGCTGTCCTCTCCAGACCTGCCTCCTCTAACCCAGCCTCTCCTCCTGTGCCTCATAACCCCTTTTGTTGCCTCTGTTCTTGCACACAAATCCATCCTCCTCTCTGGGCCTTCAGGGCTGTGTCCTGCAAATTCAGCAAGGCCGAATTGGCTCCCCAGCCTGTAGAAATGAGGCTACATGGAACTTGAACTGTCTGGCCTCAGCAAAAGCAAACCCAGCAGTGGTGATTTGATGGTTCTGTTGTACTCTCATAGCAGGTGCTTGCACTATTTGTTTTACATTAAAATATATGGATGGTGGCATTTTAATACTATTACGTTATTCCAATACCCTCTGCTGAATCAGTGCCAGTGATATGAGATTCTTTGGGTAGGGACACAGACCACAGTCTTTCCTTGGTTTCTGTGAGCCAAAAGCAGCGCCCTTCCCTTAAAAACTTGGTCTGTGTTAAAACCAGAAAGCATTCTTCACCTTGTATTTCAGGATTTTTTTCTTTGAAGGAATTATCCAGCAGCTCATACTTTTTACATCAGATTTAAACTTTAGGTGCATTACAGACTGACTTTTCCTAAAATGTAACAGCCTGGAGGGCACAAAATGTCAATCCCAGATCCCATGTTTCTCACCAAATGACCACATCCAGCACCACCCGCTATGGGAAGTAAATCTGTATGCACCAGTGGGTGCTCTGATCTGGATTAAATGCAGACAAAGAGCTGGAGTTCTTTTAGCTTTGTCCACTTTTTCTTTGAGCTCCTAGAGCAAACTGTCAGTACTTGTTTCTCCCTCTGTCTCCCTCTGTCATTTACCTCTGGGAAATAGTTTGTGTGGGGAGAGCTGGGCTGGCTCTCCCTGCTGATGTTATCTCTAGATGCAGCATCTTTGGGCACTGCTATTGGGAGCACAAAGTGTTTGCTCTCCCCCTTTAGCTTTCCAGGGAACGTGTGGAGTTGGCCATGGGAGGGTGGCAGCAGCAGCCCAGGAGCTGCAGAGGCTGTTCCAGCTCCATGGCCCTGGAGCCTGGCTGGGGCTGTTCCAGCCCCATGGTCCTGGAGCCTGGCTGGGGCTGTTTCAGTTTCATGGTCCTGGAGCCTGGCTGGGGCTGTTTCAGTTTCATGGTCCTGGAGCCTGGCTGGGGCTGTTCCAGCTCCGTGGCCCTGGAGCCTGGCTGGGGAAGGCTCAGCCAGGGCTCCTGGCTGTCCCACCCTGCTGGGGGGCACATGGAGAGCTGGTTTGTGCCTGGCATGCTCAGACACAGCACTCACACCCTCACAGGGCTTTTCTCAGCCCGGAGTCTGTCCCGAGTCTCTCAGTGGTGTGTCCTGGGCTCCTAGCACCAAAGCAGCTGAGTTGCCCAAGGACCCCACACAGGGGGTCAGGGACAGCCCAGCCTCAGCTCAGCCAGAGCTCTGCAGCTCTTGATGCCAAAGCTGTGCTGAAGGACCTGCATCTCAAACCTGGAGACCATCCCACATCCAGATCATCCCCCCTCCAGCAGGATTCCCATGGGAATGGGATCAATGCAGGGCCAGGCACGCTGCAGTGCTGCAGCCAGCCCCAGGCTGCTTCTGCAGCCCAGGTAATTAGTGAGACACTGACTCCTGCCCACCAAGGCCATGGTCTTGCCTAATTTTTTCTGACATCAGATCACCTGGGTCAGGAATTCCTGTCTCCTGCAAATGTCTGCACACACACACCTTCACTAAAGGTTAAGGAAAGTGTAAGTATTGGCAAAATTAGTGAGATTTTCACTCCAGAGAAGAACATGGCAGGGCTTGGAGAAAGGCCACAACATTTCTGTGGGCTGGGGAGGGCCATGGGGAGGTGCCCCTTTCAGCTGGTGGAAGGTGAGGATTGATGATTTATATTATTACAGAGGCAATTGTAGCTCCTTAAATAAGACAAAGCACCTCAAACTTTGGGAATAATGTTGAGATACATTTGTTTTGCTATTGGAAAGATTCATTGAATAAAAAGAATGTTTTAAGCTAATAAAATGAAAACATGTCATATTTAGTCTTTCAACAAAATAACGTGAGAACCAAATCATGTAGAGTGGGACCAAGAATTGGAAAGGGCACTGAGTGGATGTGTAGCACTGACTCGACAGACAGCAAAAGGACTATGTCTCTTAAAGTTATTAAGAAATGTCTCTGCCACTTGTTTTATCCAAGTGTGAGATTAATCTCAAAAGGATGCTACTGTTGAAGTAACTTGCAGGACTGTTCTAGCACCAAAGATCTGAAATCTGAGGGCAGTACAAGTAATATCTGGTGCTTTTTTGATTGGAAAAAAAAAAGAACAAGAGAGACTGCAAAAAAAGAAACCCTGCTGTCAGAAACAAATCCTATGGAATATTTAAGAAATGTGAGAAACTGCATAAAAGCCACTCAAATGCAAGTTTAAAATTAGCAAAGGCGAACTTAAACAGAAAAGATGGAAAATATTCCCATCAGTGGATGGTCACTAATTATATACACAGAGCTGCTGTCAGCTGTCTTCTGTAGGAGCACATTTTGCACTATCTCCTCTGGCAAACTGACTGGGATGAGCTTGGAAAGGATTGTGTCCCACAGAGTGACTCATTCCAAATAGGCTTTGATACCTCATTTGAACATCTTATGAAGATCTTATTAAGCACAGCCAAAAGATGTTTTTTCTCATGTTTTTGATAAGTAAATCTGTGCAAAAGAATATCTGAAGTCAGTATCAAACAACTTTGCTCCTGAACACCATGAGCTGTGACTATCCCAGAAATCCTGCTACCCCAGGCAGGCTGAACCCTTTTTCTCATGACAAGAATTTTTGTGTTTTAAATAAAAAATGAGTGGGGAATCACCACAGCATGTGACCTACATCAATCAAACCACCTTTTCACTTTCATTGAAATAGGTGTCAGGAAAATTGGGCAACCTGCTGCTCTGAGGGCTGGTTATGCAGGGAGCCAGGAGCATTCTGATAAATGACACCCTGCTGCAAACACCACAGCTGGGTGGGATTTCCCAACACCACCATCTACCTTCACTAAGGGATATCCTGTTTTAAAGAGCACAAAAACTTTTTCCAGATTTGAAGTCATGAGACCCTGAAAAATGAAGGCTTCAGACATTTTATACTCTCATAAGTTCAATCTTTTTTTGTCCTATTTCTGACCTTTCTCTATGCCACCCAAAGCAGGAGATTCCTTTCATTTCTTGTGTGCCCTTTATAGGGTTCTATATTTATTTTTGTACTTTCTGCCTGAAATCTTAGTTGCCCTTTACTTCATCTTTATAAAAAATTGATCATATGCTGGAATTATTTTTGAAATGCAGCTTCTGTTTCCCCAGTATGTCAAAGAAGTAAAAAACAAGTATTAGTTAGACTTTCTGCATGGTCACAGTGCTCACACAGTCCTGCCAGCACGTGCAAACAGAATGAGATGTGATCTTCTCTCTCTGGGCAAGTTGTGTTGTTTAAATCACAGAGCTGGTGTCCTTCAGTCACTGCCTAACACTGTGCAGAATAGCAAATGAATGAGAGCAGGACCAGTAAAAGCTGAGAGGAATGCAGCAAAAAATATTTTCTCCTGCATATTTTTCTTATACTTCTGATAACCTTCGTGACTTGCTGTAGACTAAATCAATTTATCACCACTTCTGGGTCCAGAAAATAAATTTCACAGAATGCTTTTATAGTTGTTATTTTTGAAGAATAGCTGAACTTGGAACACAAAGGTGAGATTTAATGAGATGGATTTTCACAGAACCTAATTAATGCTCTTCTCAAACAGAAGGCCTGGCCCTTGCCTTTTTCAAGCTGTAGGAGCTGCTCTGTGAAATAAAACAAGGTGTCACAATTCTTCAGGGGCACAGACACATTTAGGGGGAAAGGCCCTCCCACATCATCCAGTCCAAGCTGTGCCTGTTCCTCACCTTGTCCTCAGTCCAGAGCCCTGAGTGCCACATCCAGGGTGTCCTTGGACACCTCCAGGGATGGGGACTCCAAACCTCCCTGTTTAACAATGCCTTCCAGGAAGAAGTTCTTCCTGAGAATTCAGATTCTTCCTCAACTTCCTGGCATTGAGGGGTCCGTCTAGGAGAGCACCTTATCTGCTCTTGGTTATCACTTCTGCCCAAGCCCTCTTGGTTTCACAAAAGTAACTGTGCAAGGGATCCTATGCATGTGCCTCGGGCTCTGAGCTTGCCCAGCCCTCAGGAGTTTGCTCTCCAAGCCTGATCAGATGAGTCAAATGAGGATCTGAAGTCTGAGTTTGCCTCCATCAGGGTTCTGCCTGCAGAGGTAGAGGCCATGATGTGGCAGCCCCTGATGCTGACAGCTCAGCATCTGTAGGGGTTTGACAGGAGTGACACCCCCAAAATCCCCTGTGCCCCTGGGGTCAGACCCTCCTGCCTCATGTGTCCCCAGGTCCTCTCTCCTCTCCTCTCCTCTCCTCTCCTCTCCTCTCCCTGGGACCCCTCTCCTTCTCAGCTCTCTCCCGAGCACATCCCAGCTCTCCCCAGACAGAAAGGATCTGCACTCTCATCTCTCTTTGGTCATCAAAATGCAAATCAAAGCCATGAATGCCTGAGCTGGAGCCTCAGGTTGGGTTTCCCGTGCTTTGAAGGGACGTGGCTGGGACAAAGTTCCTGATTTCTGGGTTTTCTGTAGTGCATTCAGTGCAAAACCTCCTCACCCACCCTTTCACAGGAAATGCTATTAGAAAACTATAAATTTCAAATACAAATTTCCAAATTAATGCCCAGGTAGGTTTTAGATCAGGACAGAGACTGAGAGCAGCATTTACCCAGTATCTGTTGGAAGTAGCTGGGAAATGGGGGGGTCCTTGTGTAGCACTTTGTGCTTTCTTAGTTGCTGATGACAAAGGCTCCCTATTTGAAAGGTGGCCTGGCAGTTTATTGAGGGCTCGCTGCTGTTCTGGCTCCTGGGTACAGCTGCCTGAAGCACCACTTGCCTTTTGGTCTCGAGGGGTTTTCTATTTAAAAGAAAGGCAAATACTTTAACAGAAAAAAAATTGAAATAATTTGAAAATATAACTCTCAATGGGTTTGATAAACTGCTTGTTTTTGAAAAGTAACTCTTGTGAGAAACATTATCACCTAGATTAGACTGGATCAATGCAGTGCCAAGTGAGTGTCACCATGTAGGAAGTTTGAAGATCTGTCATAAAAAGGAACTTGGAAAAAATAGTCCTGAAAAAAATCTGGTTTCTTTTACTGTGCTTTCACTTGTTATTATTGGAATATAACTGAATTGTATTAAAGACATTCAACATGTGATTTTATATTCTGTAATTGAATGAAAATGGGATTTCCTAGCCCCTTACTGAAATGGGATTGTGAGATTAAGGGAAAATTTATCTAGGATCATTACTTGCTGCTGTCCAAGCAAAACTGACACTGTGGACATGATGGATTTTAGCTTGTGAAATACTGAACAGTCTTGTTGTCTGGCCTACCTGAGCAATTTGTAGGATGAAGCTGACATAGGCTGGGAATGGGGGTGGTGGCACAGAATTACAGATAGAGTTGTTGGTTATGTTATCTAGCCTTCCCTTCCTATCACTACATAAGTTTTCCACAGTACATATCTTCCTTTCCAAAAAGATACCGGATAGAAGGTTCATGCCAGAAGTGAATAAAAGATGATGATAGAGGAGTTTTGAAATAAAGAAACAGCATGGTGCTCACTGACACTGAGACACTAAGTTTAGAAAGAAAACGAGGCAGCAATTTTTCTGCCTTTTGACATGCTACCCACATAGCATTTCTTCTTAGGTCATATCTACCTTCCTTACATTTTGGTTACCAATTGAAAATCACCCTAAAATGCTGATACTTCCAATCAGGATTCTCTAAAATAGTGAACTGTGTGGTATTTTGCTATGTATTAAAAATGCTATGGACGTCCATTGCTAAAAACACGATTTTCCTTAATCCCTGCTTCACCCTACAAGCTCATCCCTACAGCCAATGCCTGGACCAGAACAGTGAAGTCAATGAAGTCCAAGATGAGCCGTGTCTGCTGACCCTGACCCTTCAAAGTCAAAGCAATATTGCCAGCGTCCTCCGTCCAGAACGTCTGCTCTAAGTTTTGATCTTGGGACAGTGATCTTCACCCCTTCTCTGGGCCTCTGAACTAAGATGGCACTAAGAAGGTAACTGTGCTTGTACTTTATGTTTTAGCATTATATTTCTGAAGAAATGGGAAACACCCCCAGGTAAGAGGAAATGAATTTAATTATGCTCCTCACTTTGGGTACACAATGAGTTAAACTCTTGGGGTTATTCAGACAAGGATGTCACTGCTGCCCCTTGCTTTGGGCTTTGTCATGGAGCCTGAGTCATCCTGCACACAAAAACGATGCAGGGAAAACAAGAAATGACACAACTGGAATTTGTCCTCATCACAGTGTATTCACAGGGAGAGGAATGACCCAGGCCTGACTCATTCCCACTGAAATTCACCTTCTGTGGGACCTTCCCCAGTGGAGGGGAAGCTCTCCAGTGAAGTGGTGCTGGCAGTAAAGATTGTGTATAAAGAACTAGGAGCCACCAGGTAGAGCATTTTGACAAATGCTGAAGTTGTCGAGAGAAAGGTTTCAAAAGAGTGATGGAAACCAAGAGAGCAGCCTGGCTGGTTCCAGACAAGTAATCAGGAAACACCTCTTGTGCTAAACTAACAAAGCCAGGTACTGGCAGGAGCATGAGCTGCAGAATATTATCACTTCATATTGCTTCCGAACATTTCCAACCAATAGCCACACACAGTTAATTATAGGTTCATTTGGTTGCATACCAAACTGTGAGAGTTAACCCTTAGGGTACCCAGCAGATGATACTGCAAAGGATATTATTCATCATGCTGAAAAATGTCTATAAATTTTAGTTCTCCAAGACAGTAGTTTTAGTTGAAAAGGATGTTTTTTTTTCCTTTCTATCAGCTTTTTTAGGTAATGTCAAAGTAATTCTCCATCAATTTTGCAGTACTGCCTTTATGAAAACACAAAGTTTCTTAGCTCAACTCCTCCATTGACTCCTTTGGTCTAGAATACAACATGAGCTATGCTTGTGTTTGATACAGAGAGGCATATTTAAACTTCATTCCTAACTCTGTTCACAGTTTGTGGCACTGGAGAGGCACCCATGGCCTGCTTTGCCTGCCTGCCATTCACTGACCTGGGAAGAGTCCCTGAGCTGCCCCACAGCCGCTGCCATTCCCTTCCCACGCACAGCCCCACTGCTCTCTGGGGACAACACCACCTGGGCTGTGGCAGAGGCTCCAAACCCACTGCCACGCGTGGATGTACCCTGGGTGGGATCTCACCAGACTGGGACATCAAGCCACAGCTGCTCAGTGAAGTGAGAGCCATTCCTGTCAGTTTAAAAGAAATGTCTCATTATTCCTCCAGATAATCTCCATGCAATTAGTTATTGGAAAGCAGAAGCTGGATCACAATGACAGAGTGTATATTGTGAACAGACTTCCATACATTTTGTGTTTACAATTCAAAATACTCATGTTACCATAAAGTAACATGATTTTGGTGTTAATTGTAGTATTACAAAGATGACTTTCTAATTAAGTTTAATCCATAAGTTCTTTCCCCCTCCTGCTGCAGGTGGGACAATAGGTCCACAGTTCCACGTTTTCAAATAGCTCCCACTTATCAGAGATAAGATCCTACCAGCAGAGCCTCTCTCTGCAGCCCCACAGCTGCCAAGAGCCGCACGCCCAGACCCAGCCCAAGAATTTTAACAGGGATCTTCTGGCCTGTTCTCAATGAAAATTTTCTCCTATGCAGAAGAAAGTGGAATTTTCTAGATTTATGTGTAATGCTGAGTGCAGCCTAAGCACAGGGTGCCCACGGGAGCTGTGGCTGCCCCTGCATCCCTGGAAGTGTCCAAGGCCAGGCTGGGACTGAATGGGTTTAAGGTCCTTTCCAACCCCAACCATCATGAGATTCAATAGTTGAAGCTTTTTTCTTACAAAGCAATCACATGCTAAGGGAATTCACTTTTGAGGTGTGCTGTGTGGTTGGATGGGGTTCTCCTGAGCCAGTTCACCCTCACTACACAGTGCTGCTGCTTTTTCTGAACTGATCTACCTGCTCACCACTTATACACGAGTTCAGCAGCAGCAGCAGCCTACAATGGCCTCTTTATAAGCCATGCACAAGTGAGTCTCCACCTTGACATGGATGTTTTTAACAAAGGGTTAACCAGTTGCTCCAGGTCTCCAGTTCAGAAGACCACAGAATGCCTGTAACAGAGCTAAACACCAGCCCCACCAGTACATGAACCATCAGCTAAAGAAACCATGCATGTCTGTAGTGCACCTCTAGTATTTTAATCTGATCTGAATTTTATAAATCTCTCATTAAGGGGTACCTTAATATAAAGCAGAAGTCTGTTGGACCAAATTAAACAAATATCTTAATGCTAAGGTATTCCTTAGCATAGTTATTAAAATCTACAGTTTTCTAGAAAATATTTTAGGTCTGACTACACCTTTCAGTCTAAATTTGCACTAAGTATATCAAGGCAGACTTCTCAGGCTGATTCCCTGGGAAAGCAAAGCCTAAGCACTCACTTGGTGTCTGGCTTCCTTCTGCCTTCTCATTTCCCACTGGAAATTTCAAAGTAAATTCAACTAAATATGACAAAGTGTAGATATATTGAAGAAACTTTTGTGAAGTCTTAATCCATGTTTTTTGGACACATTCTCTTGACTCCTTGTTGCAATTCTTTACAGGCTACTGCGCCCTCTCAATGGTTAATTGTTCTACGCCTGCAGGATTTATCCACCCAAACATAACAGTGTGTGCTGTGGCTCAGGGAACACCTCCTGGGGGAGCAGCTCTGTCACAGGCTGCGTGGCTGTCCCCTGACTGTGTGTGGGCTCATTTGTGGGACAGGATCTGGAATGCTGTAGGCAAGGCTGGTCCCTCAGTGCAGGCCACCAGCCCGCTCCCACGGGAGCCTGGCTGGAGCTCCAGGATGGAGCTGGCTCAGGTCTGGGTTACAGCCCATGCCATGACATTCCTGCTGCTTGGCCCAGGGACACCCTTTAGGTGCAGCTCCCTTTCAAGTACCAGAAGGCTTGGGCTGGTTTCAATAACCAGCACTAATTCAAATTCATCCTGGTGCCTTCTGACACTAACTGGGCATGAGAGCCAAGCATCCTCACTGCAGGTCCTTGAAACCTTTCTGTCCTTCCATAGCTCAGTTCTGTATCCTTCCAGTACCAACAGGCCTTGTCTGTGTCCTTGGACTAAATGGTTGTTCTTCATTCATTGATTTTTTTAAATTGTTTACTTCAAAATACCTGGAAATTCTTTCCGTTAAAGCAAAAGTCTATTCCATTTGCACAGCACATGCTGGCAATTATTTCTCTTGGTGAGTATTCATGAGCTCAGTTTTCTGCCAACACATGTTAATGGCAAGGTTTGAACCAAACCTTGGTTTAACTTTCAGTTTTACCAAAACCTCTGTTGAGTTACAGGCTTAGCTCAGGTAACTGAGTTCATGTTCCTGACTCATCACTGAGGCTCTTGGAAATGTTCCTGGAAATACTTTCAGCTCAGGCCTGGGCTGTGACTGCAGAGGATTCCAGTTTCCCACAGCATGGAGCAGAGATCCTGCCCCACATCCGAGTCTTGGGTTTAATTTGTCAGAGATTTAGTGAATGAGGTTGCAGAGTGGGAGATCTCCACCAGAATTTGGTGAACAATTCATGTGTAAACACAGCCTGTTTCTGCATTAAAAGTGGTCGCAGTGAACTGGCCTAACCATTGGTTTCTTGCTGACTTGGCCAATACCAATCTTCTTGGAGTTTTGCTAAAGCGTGGATATGGAAGACCCCAATAACAGACAAGGAGATCAGTCTTGGGTTTGGAAACCTGAATTTCCAGTGTGACAAATGCCAACTGGAAGAAACAGAACAGTTCTCAACCACTATTTCTGAATTTTTTTCAAAAACTTAGGCCAAAATTCAGGTATGAAGCACAAAAATCTTGGATTCTGATCTCAACAAAACATCAAGGAGCACAAGTTAATAAAAACATTACAAGACAGGACAGCCAAGCTCATAGGTCACAGTTAAGGTTAACAGGTGCTGGGTTTTTTTCTTGCAACTTTTCATAGATTTACAGAATGGCTGGAAGAGACCTTGAAGCCCATCTTGTTCCAGCTTCTCAGGTTGTATTTTTTTCTATGACCAGGGTAAGTTTTAAAACCCCCAAACACAGCAGGAATCTGCTGTGGGATAATTGTGCTCCGTGAAAGCTGCATATGCTTCAAATCGTTAATGTTTTGTTCTGCAACAGAAGAGACACCAAAGACTCTATCAAGGCTCCAAAGGTGCTGAAAATCCTGGGAAAAGTGAATAATCTACACAGCAACTATTTTTGTCTAGCTGATATTCCCCTCTGAGCACTGAATGACAAGCATGGTCCTATGGGAAGTATTGCTAATTGTCCAGAGAGAAAGGCCAGATTAAATCAGAAATTGTCCAGAAACCTGTGCCCCAGCCAGTGGCTTTGCTGAGCAAATTAATCACCAAAGCAAGCATCTGATTATTGCCATTATAAAAGGTGCCCGCTATTAAATTTGGAATTTGAGATCTCTGTTATTTATGAAGAGAGGCTGGTCCTCAGTCCCAGCCCTCTGTCAGCAGCATGACAGACTGTCAGCTCCAGTAATCACACACATGAAGTGCATGTTTTGCTCATAATGCCAGAATCCTCTAAAACTGCGACTGCAGGCGAGTGATAGCATTTATCATTCCCTAATCTCCAGTGTAAATCAGGAATTCAGTGTTCAACCACATGAGATATAGGAGGGAGCTGAAAGCCAAAATACAAGTAGAACCATGTATCACCATTTCTGATTAGCTGAAAGTGGAGGACAAGTGGAATGAAAATTCATTTTTGTGGATTACAGTTCTTGTGCAGTCCAATTCCCTCTCATAATTTAGACCAACATTAATGCTTCCTTTATCTTTACTCTGGGCTGTTGAGAAGATGCAGAGCTTGTCTGTCAGGCTCAGACTTGCTTTAAGACTATTACCTAAAAAGTAGGAAAGCCATAAATAGTGCTTTGATCCTTTCAAACACAACCAAAACGCTGTAAGGCTGCAAGGGATGTGTATTTCTTTTCACGCCTAGGAGGCTGCCCAGCAGAGCCTTGGGGTGGAGTTGGATGGGATTTTGGAAGCACTCAGCTGTACCCTGTGGTCCCACCAGCCTCAATGGGACCTTTCCCATTCAGTGAACTGGATTTACTCCAAACTCAGAGCTTGGCCTTTCTGGGAATCCTGCTGCCCCAGCCAACAAAGCTGCCAGGACAGACTTTGTGGCATTTAAGGCTCCTTTTCTAATTGCACTGAAGTACAGCTGGGGTGCCAGGCCCTCCAGTGCTTGGAGGAAAGGCAGGGACTGAGCACTGGGTGTACCTTGGGGTCCAGGTTGCAGGGTGGATACTCTTCTTTGCCTCCACAGCCACATCAGAGATTTGCCAGAAGATGCTTTTACAGATTCTGTCTGGTCACAGTGAGGCGCAAGCCCTGTGTGTAAACCTCCTCCTCAGCATTCTCTGTCTGCCTGGTTTTAATCTAGGCCAAATGTTGTAACAGGAGAGCTCCCAGGACACCCAACACAGGCATACCTGCTGCACCCAGCACCAGATTTCCTGGGTTTGTGTGTCGTTTTAGCAGTGGAGCCAATTTTTTACCTATTAATGCTACTGCTCTGTGAGTGGAAGTGCTGTGTGTTGTCCTGGCTGAGCGTGATTTGCAGGATGTTTTGGGCATGGCTGTCTCCAGCACAGTAGTGCCATGGCCAGGCTGTAGGTCCAGATCTGCCAACCTCCCGTGTCACAGCCCTGACAGTGAGGTCTGGCAGAATTGTCACTGCCGCTATCAACAAGGGCACCATTCAGCTGTGTTTGAAGAGCAACCCTAACATCGAGAAGAGGAGTTTCTGAAAAGGAAAATGAGGAACATTTCTGTGCCCAAGCCAGAAAAACCAAACCAAACCAAATAAAAAACCAAACCAAAACAAAAAATCCCACCACAAACAAAAACACATTGGAAAATGTGAAGTGCAATTGCAAAGGCACTGCTAAATCCTGAACTCCAGGAAACATGGCTGTGCTGCTGGTACTCCAATATCCCTTGATTGCTGGTGCCAGGATTGTCAGGGCAGCCTCTCCCAGTCCTGCTTGGCTTGATACCACTCTCTGAGACTCTCTGGAGTCTTCAGCAATTGTGAGCAGCTCCAGTCACTGGTGTGTGCCATGAGAGCTGTTCCTGCTGATGGAGGAGCAGCAGGGCAGGCGTGGCTCTCTCAGCCAGCTGGGCTGTGTGCAGGCACTGCTCAGGGACAGCTTACAGCAGCCACATCCCTGTGGAAGGAATCTCCTGGCTTCTCTGTGCCTCTGTGTCCCCCTGGCACCCAGCTGTGCCTGCCAAGCAGATCAGCATCCCTGGTCATCTTTTGGGAGCAGAGCTCCTACCAGGAGCTGCTGGAATGCTGGGGTCCCTCTGCAAGACTGGTCTTCCCCAGGCAGGGCCACTCCAGTGAGGCTGCAAGCCCACAAGCTGCACTCCCCTTTCACTGCATATTTTCGTGTGCTTTAAGATTTTGCTCAGGCAGAACTATTAAATCTCCAGAATTTCAGGCCTATATTCAGAAAAATAGAAATGTTATGTTGTTTGGCAACCTCTTTTATCAGCCATATCTCTTTCCTAACATGATGCTCACAGCTTTTTAAGTCATTCATCTGCAGGAGGTTGTGTTCTGCGCTGCTGGTGGTAGTCAGGTGAAAGGGTAGTTAAAGAAAAAGTCATTTTTGTAGAGGTAGAAATAGCTGTCCCCTCCAGAGAGAGTTGATTGCAGTGGTGATTGCACACCCCACAAGAAGAGGAACATGTTCAGGAAGTCTCATGGCAGCAATGTCCTCCTGAGGTCAGAGAAGCAGCAAGTAAAGAGTCCCACAAGTGTGGCTTTCCAGGACAGCTCAGGAGAAGCCCTGAGCTCCCTACTTTCCAAATGCCACTGTGTCACTTCAGCCTTGCTGCAGTTTTTTACAGGATAAAACATTAAACACTCCAGTCTATTGTGATCCCTGCATGGTCCATTTCAGGAACACCTCCTGGGCACTCCCAGCTTTGCTTGCTGTTTGCAGCAGCTCTGTCAGGCACATCCTCCACATCCCCCGGGAGCCTCAGAGCTGAAGGGGAAATCTGAAATGCTCCTGATGCAGAGGATGGAGAGACATTGCAAAGTTAGTGCACCTACACATGCCTCCAAAGAGAAATGCTGAATAAAAATCCACCTTGATGTGCTCTTGAAGGCAAAAGCCTTCTAATGCAGCCTCTGCCCATGATTTATAACAATGACTCATAATATTGCATTATACTTAATATGATGTAACGCTGATGCAAGATGCCATTTGTGGAATTTCAATGTCACAGGGAAAATGAGAGGAGAGAGCAGTCTGGTCATGTACTTTGCCATGCAGTCAGAATGAAATGCCTACAGCCAGAATGTGTAGAGCCTTTCAGTATCTACTTTGTTATTTTTTAGCAGGATAGATAACCTGGTGAATAACATTTCTGTTTCCTGGAGTATAAATATCTCTCAGACATACATTATTGTGTTACTTACAGTAATTTAATCAACTTCATATTTGAGAAGATAAATTTGCTAACAGACAATTCAGTCTTGCAATTATACCCCCTCACATGGAAGTTTGCAGGGCAAATAAGGATTATGCCTTTAAATTAATTGAAGCTTTATCTCCCTTTTCTGACCCAGCTGTTATGAATTCTCCTCCTGTTCTCACTGCACTGCTTGCTCCTTCCTGCAGTGAATCAGCACTTCAGGAAACACTAATTCAAAGAGGAAAGACACCCTAAACTCTGGTTCTGGAGGTCAGGAATTGCTGCTCTCCGCTAGGTTTGACAAATGAGGTAAGGCTCTGGAGCTGCTCGGGCCAGTTTGGTGGGCTGTTGGTGACCCCTGCTCAGAACTCTGCCCCTGCCCTTTCAGCAGCCCTAGGAACTTGTGCTACACAAGTGAGTCCTGCTGGGTTGTCCCCAGACAGACAGAGAAACAGAGCCAGAGCCCTGTCCTTCAGCTTGAGGAAAGCTGGCCCTGGCTGCGGGACCCACGGGCACCCCTGGCTGCATTTGTGGTGGGGAGCAGCTGGCAATGGCTTGTGTCCCCCACTCTGCTCCCAGGGCTGCTCCTCGCTGCATCCTGGGTGTGCCCTGGGGCTCTCTGGGCACTGCATGACCCGAGCTGTTCAACAAAGGAACAGGGATTTTCTCCACCTATGACCTTTGAAATCCTCCACATCTGACACCCTCAGTTGTCTCATTTCCAGCAAGAACTGAAAGATTGTGGAATTACAGAGTATCCTGAGCTGGAAGAGACCCTCGGGGATCACCCAGTCCAACCCCTGCCCCTGCATAGACACTCCCACCCTGGGCATCCCTGACAGTGCTGTCCCAAGGCTCTTGGAGCTCTGGCAGCCTTGGGGCTGTGCCCCTTCCCTGGATGACTGTACCCTTGCTCTGTCTTCAGGATGTTCAGAGGCTGCTGCTGGCACCCCAGGGAGCACAGAGAAATTGCCTGGGTAAAACAGGACTGTGAGAGGCTGGAAAGCCTTGAACTGAGGTCTCCACAAATCCTGGATCAGGCTTTCCCTGGTGGTTCTCTGTCAGTTCATACCCTGCAGTCCCTTCTGTGCCCAGTGCTCCCAGTAAGCCCAGCAGACCATTCTCACCTGCCAAGATGGAATGGATGATTTTACCAGTGGTGCTCAAGAAGACAATTCGATATTGATGGATCTGTGCTGTTCTAGAATGCATCCTGAACCACCTGCAGCAGGTGTCACCTTGAAGAAGGTGCTTGTCACAGGTGAGCACCAGGTGAGTGGGCACAGCACAGTTTCACATCGCAAGACCAAAGTAGAGAGGACTGACTTTTGAACACCATAGCAGTGCCTACAGGTGGTGGTAAGAAATCAATAAGAATTGATTTATTTTTGGAAGCCTGGTAGGTGCCAGTCTGTCTCCAAAGTGTATAAATATCATCAAAACCTAGCCATGGGCAAGTGAAACAAGACAAGAATTTGTAGCCCAGAGGAAAGCCACCATGAATAGATTGTGTGGAGGCTGATAAGATCCATATTGCTCCAAAATGGAGTTCCACCTCACAACAAGGCTGTCTTTGTTGTGGAAGAGTCAGGTTGTGAGAGTCCTGGCATGCCAAATATCTGTAATGGCCTCCCCTGCCAATTGTCTTTAACTACTGTGATCTTTCACACAGAGGCAAAGCCTGAAAGAAATCTCTCTAGCAAAAATACCATTTGTTCATTCTCTACAGGACAGTGGAGCAGCAAGCCCTCTCCTCGGTTCTGTTACTCTTTCTCTCCCCTGCAGATTTCAAGCAGAGATGTGTTCAAAGATGGGCAATTTTGCTCTGTGAGGATGCAGGAAGAAGCGCAGAGCTATCTCTAGATCAGAGCAGTTCCTGAGCCTGCTGGAGAAATGGCAGATGGCCAGAGATAGCACAAACCACTGCTCTCCCAGATTACAATGTGGAGAGCTGAACCTTCCAGGCACAAGCTTCCAGGACAGCAAATTGTGCACAGAAAGGTGAGAAACACGAGGAGCCTGGCAGGGAGGCTGGGGAGGCTCCTGGAGCCGGCCTTCCCACAGCCACCTCCAGCACCAATGGCCCTCCTCTGCCCAAGGTCCACACCTGGGGGATAACCGAGATAAAAAATTGCAACTTTTCTATTTGTCTGCATTTTTGAGCTTTGCTCTGGGGAAAAATTTCTGGCCAGTAGGCAGCCGAGTTTGCAGTCTGTTGTAGGCTGGTGTGTCATCTCCTAGGAATCTTTTACTGCCAGCACCCATCAAATACAAGCAGACCTTTCAAGGAACTAGCTTTGCCACAAAGGTGAAACTCTGCTATTTTTTGTTTCACTGGGTCTGTGCTTATACAGCAGAGCAGACTGTGGGTGTTGGTGCTTCACCAAGATTTTCAGGATGTGCCTTCATGCTACCAGATGCTAAGTAATAAACATCTCAGAACCATTCATTTTGCAAATATTAATGCTCAATCCTTGAGTTATTCTCGGAATTCAGGGTTCATTTTGCTGGTGTTGAAGTACAAGTTTTTGCACCACAGAGCTAGACACAGGTATTTGGGATACTACACGGAGTAAAACCCAGAATCTCATCTATAAAACTCCTACAGTAGCATTAAATTAGAGAAGGGTTTGTTTGGGGTGGAAATGGCTTTTCTTCAATACAATCTGCCTGGCTCCAGCATAACTGGAGATGTCTCAGAGCCTACAGGTAATTACCACAACAAAAATAGCATCCACAAATTAACTGCTGCTCCCAACTTCCTTCTCCCATTTGCCTCTAAGTCACACTCACATGATGCTGGAATCAGGACTATTGCATAGGAGGAGGTAAAAGGAGAGCTGAGGAAGCAAGGATTGACATCCTTGGGCAATGGGATCAGCAGAACTCCTGCAGAGAGAGCCCTGCTGGGCTGTGCCCAGGGTGTGGGGAGCCCACAGACAGCCCTGGCTGTTCCAGCTGCTGGAATTGGAGCCACAGCCCCACTGGGACTGCCTGGGAATGCCTGGCCCACAGGCAGCTGGGGAGCATAGCTCAGACCAGGCTGGGTCCTGTGCCTGGCCGAGCTGCCACTGGAGATCAGAAACACGGCCAAGGCAGCAAACCCTGGGTGTTCAGTGCCTGGGATCCCCAGGAAATTTGTGTGTGGGAGCTGCTGGAGTCCTGCCTTCCCCAGTGCTGCCTCTGCAGCAGCTGCTCTCAGTCCCAAAGGATGGGGTGGGTGGCAATGCTGCTGTGATGAACCCAAATCCGTGTCACAGTGTGACACAGTGTGACAAGGACTCAGCCTGGGGTCTTGCTGCTGAAGCCTTTCCCTCCTTGCAGGGGCGGCTCTCACACAAAGAGCAACGTTTGAACAACGGGGTTGAAAATGATCCCTTTTCAGCTGAGTGAGACGTTCATGTCTGAACCTGACAAGACTCCTGCTCACCCACACAGCAGCAGGCAGCTTTTTACCAGAAGTACCGTTTGACTTCCCAGATAAAACGCTTGTTTGATTTTTTTTCCCTTTCTTACAGCTGCAAAGAGTAACATTTAGACAAATGCTTGATGAGCAGACGGTCCAACAACCTGCAGAGGGGTCTACTTGTCTACTGTGAATGATGGCAGCATGGCAGCGCTGTGGTTCTGCTGAGCAGCACACCAAACCCATCCCAGCCCCAGGATGGACACGGGGACAGCAGGGCCACTCACCTTGCGCCCGGCCTCGTTGTTGTGCAGGTTCATGAGCGTCCTGGCGTTCTGCTTGATCTCCCGGGCGTCCACGAAGACCTTGGCGAAGCCGATGCCGTAGCGGATGTCGGCGGAGCAGCCGCCCCATTTCCAGCCCTCCTCCTTGTGGTACTGGCCCTGCTTCTCCTTGTCGCAGCCGCAGTCGCTGAGATTGCCCTGCGTGCAGGCCGCCGTGATGGCGTGGGCCACGCCGGCCGCGATGATGGCGTAGGTGAAGGCGGCCTCCCTGCTTCCTGCAAGGAAAACGGCTGTGAGCAGTGGGCAGGGCATGGCAAGGGGAACGGCAGGGCCTGCGGGCACACAGCACCGCCTGCTCCTGGAAATGCTGGAAAGACACTCCATGAACAGGGGAACGGCAGGGCCTGC
This sequence comes from Onychostruthus taczanowskii, assembly GCF_017590055.1. Lineage (NCBI taxonomy): Eukaryota > Metazoa > Chordata > Aves > Passeriformes > Passeridae > Onychostruthus > Onychostruthus taczanowskii. The sequence goes on from NW_024498818.1 coordinate 724,674, forward strand.
GGGCACACAGCACCGCCTGCTCCTGGAAGTGCTGGAAAGCCGCTCCACGAACAGGCTCTGCTCCTCTGGGATTCACCTGCTGGATGCTCATCTCTAAAGCAATGGCCCTCCAGGAGGCAGGGGGAGATCAAGTGTTGTTCAGGCCTTTGGAATTTAGCTTTTATATGTTTCATATCCTGTACTGATCAATGTATAACCCTAAACTCCGTACAGAGTGTTAGTTAATTGTCTTCACATTTTGGTCAGACAAAAAATCCCTCTAGACCTGAAACTCAAGGATATCCTACAGCCTCAGGCTCTGAAAAGTATAAACAAAAGTGAATGGGGAGGAGGAAATTGGGGGGTAAATTACTTCATTACCTGCAGCTGTAATTGAAGAATTAACCCATGATATATAAATGCGCCAAATTTATAATTGTCTGAAAAACTCATGACCACCGTTCATCCTGGGTGCAGCCTCTGGGAGGCTTCTGGCTGCCCAAGATGTCCCTATTAAAGGCTTTTAATAAATACCCACTTTATTCTCTTAACCTTGCCTAGCCTCTGTTCTATGGGGTCACTCCAAGGCATCAAGGCAGCTTCATCTCTATATTTCCAGATGCTATTAGGAGTAGGCAAACTAAACTTAAAACAAAAGGATGGGGTGGCAAATGTTGGAGCTCAAAAATAAAGAAAGAAAGGAAAACAAAATAGGTGGGCTTGGGGGTTAAGTTGTTAAAGCATCCATATTCAACCTTTTAAAAACTCAGCTCGGAAGTAGGATTTTATTTTAAAATTTAATTCTACACTAAATAGTATTTTTACAGGATGACTGCTTCTGTTTGACTCGTGTTCTGAAAACATTTTAACTGGGACAATTTCTTCACAATGCAGGTGTCAAAAAGTTTTCAACTCTGACATCTGTGCTGACTCAATGAAATAAGTCTTGGGTTTAATTTCAAAATTTCTCATAAAATGAAAAAAAATCCTGACCTGTTGTAGGCACTGTGACCAGAGCAAGGTGAAGTAACAGCCTCACCAGAGGGCTTCGAGGCAGAGGTTGGGCCAATAATACTTTGTGCAACAAGGCCATAATGACAGGTTTCTGTTTCCTGAGGGGGGGTTCTCACTTTAAATCTAAGATTTCATTTCTCTTTTTGAAGTTTTGTTTCATCCTGCTGTGTGTATTTCCCACATGTGAACCCTACGGGATCTGTGAGGCTTTGGGGCCAGTTCAGCTGAGAGAGGGCCCTTCACAGCCTGAGGAGGTTTGCAGAGGTTGCCCGTGTGTGTCAAACAGCCCTTAAAAATTTTTGCATCTCCCAAACCGAGAACTTGTCCCGCTCTTATTTCTCCAATGACAAAATGCACCCTTGTTGAATAGGATCAGAATCAGGCTCTTAATTAGGGGAGTGCAGATGGGAAGATCTGCTTCCCTTCTCCAAGTGCTCATCAGCTGAGTCCTGGCAGACCTCAGCTGCTGGCAAGAGTTTGTTACCCATGAAACAAGCCCATTTCTGCTGCTCATTGCATTTCACAAAAAAATCATCACTTGGGAAAGAAACCTTACAACACTTCAGCCTTGGCTGCATCCCTTTCTTGTAATATGATCTGGATTTCTCTGCTTGTCTCTTTTAATGATAAATGTTCATTTCCTTGTACCGAGGAAGTAAAATGGAAAACAAGATGACATTATCACAATCTGTTAATAGTCAACCTCATGCCCTCTATTAGCAAAGACAGTATTCCTAATGCTGCAACATACTGCATTTATTAAAGAACTTAATAAATATTAAGGAACAGTCAATTATCTGACTTCTTCAAAGGATTCCTTGTTTCTCCTTACTTAAACACAAAAAAAAATCATAACATGATTTGTTTTGACCATGGAAATTGCAGATGAAGCTTTCTAGAACTCTTGGCTTTTTATAAAAATCTGAATGTAGAAGAGAAATACCAGGCTTTAGGTGTATTTGGAGTTGAGCTCCTCCTCCAGTTTACATTCATCAGCACCCTCACTACTGTAAGCACAACACTATGAAAAAGGCACTGGCAAACAGTGCACAGTAAGAAGTCCCACTTTATCTCTCAGAGGGCAGCACTGCATCACACCAGGTTTCTGCTCCACAAAGCAGCAAATGGGACATTGTCAAAGAAATATTTCTGAGTTGAATTTGCATGTGGTTCTTTTTTCCCTTTGATTTTCATCAGATTACTTTTGTTCAGCACAAGTTATTTTCAAGGTCTAGAACAAAAACCACTGGGAGATCACGTGAATCTGACATACTCAGCATTGTAGAGGCTGAGCACTACTTTTGCTTTTTAGAGGGGAGAAAAATGCAATGTAGAAAATACAAAATTAGTTAGTACAAGCAGAGTCAGAAGCCAGTGTCAAGCTTGATCATAAATTACATTACATAAATTATTTTATAAGTTTGTCTTATTTAGGAGAAAATCTTAGCAGCTTTTAAAACCTCAAATTTTGGAGATTACAAGGTAAACAAAGCAAGTGCTTAGAAGAATTGAACCAAGTAGGAAGTGCCTTGGCACTTGTGCAGTGGTGATAAAGTGATGTGGGTTTGTCACGTCTGCATCCAACTGTTCCTGTTTTTTCATAAATGATTGACTTTTTGAGTCTCATTACCCTGGCCTGGCTCACAGAAATGCCAGCATGGGAGGGAAGCTCAGGCCAGCCTGAGTGTCTTCTGTGACAGTGCCTGAGGTCCCAGGGGTTGGTGCCCAAACAGGGTAACCTCAGCATGGGGGTGCTTCTGCCACTTTTAAGTAGAAATTCTACTCCCCTACTTTGGAGTCCCGCAGAGTTGAAATTCCTGGAGGATCTGAGGGGGAAACGTGGCTTTGCCAAGGTATGGCCAGGCAGCTGCTCCTACAGATGTTAGGCAAGGGTGGAGAGTCACCTGTCACAGAATCACAGAATCCCAAATGGTTTGGGGTGGGATGAGACCTTAAAGCTCCTTTCATTCCAGCCCTGCCATGGGCAGGGGCATTTCCATCACTCCAGGGTGCTCCAAGCCCCGTCCAACCTGCTTTGGACGTGTACAAGAATTACAAGCCTTCCTTTCAGCTCCCAAATCACACATTCTTCTCCTTATCTCAGACAAACCATGGTAAACACTCCAGAGCTCAACTCCAACCACTGGAACCTCCAGAGAAGGATCTGGCAGCAGTCAGAGCTTGCTCTGGCCATTCACAGGACCTGATGGGTTCCAGCCATGGCTCTGCTCCCTCAGCCTCACCTGGGACTCTCCCCAGCCCCAGCCAGTGCCTCAGTGCTGTGGGACCACGGGGGCTTCTCTCCACATGTTGGACATAGACATCCTCCTGCTTTTCCTGTGCTTGTCTGAACTGCAGTGAGGTGTGCAGCACACTGCAGCTCCATTTGCTCTGACGGCAGAGAGCTTGGCATTGATGGCTCCCAAAATTTCTGCAGCTCCATCTGCTGATGCAGATCCTCTCCCAAAGCACTGGAGTCCTGTCTGCAGACCCTGCACTGGGCAAGGCACCTTCCCAGGCTCTCTGTAGCTGTGTCTGTGAGCTCTGCACAGCCAGTCACCACGCCGGGGTGCCAGGCATCTCAAGGGGAAGCACTGAGAGGGTCACAGGTGGCTGCAGACACAGGTGCTACCAGGGCAGCTTCTCCCCTAACACTGAGCACAGTTATACACACCCCATGCACGCCTCAGAGCCTTAATTCTGCAAACACTCACTGCATGCCTCTGAGTTTGGATATGAATGTTTGCTAGACTGGGTTTGGGCTGATCAGTCTGTCTACCAGCTGCACAGACTGGTCTGTATTCTGGTTTTAATTTAGCTAACTTCATTTGAGTAATTAAGTTTAATCTTTAAATTTCAAAACTTTGTAAAAACTTCATTCACACAGATTAGAAATGGAAACTTATTTTTTAAAAGAAGTGCAATACCTTGATGTTGTTTAGGAAACAAAGCCTGAGCCTGCAAAATGCAGAGCAGATTTACTTGCAGGAAGTCAGTAGGTGCTCAGCAGTTTGGGATCTAAGGGTGTTTCTAAACAGCCTGTCCCACCCTATCAGCCCCCTCATAAATTGACTAAGCTGTGAAATAAAAGAGAGACAAATTTCTGTTTATCTCACTGGAAAACATGGGTTGTATTTTCTGCTATTTAAAGCCAAAGGGTCAGAGAGGGAGTTATCTGCAGTGACATGAGTTGAAATATGATTGTGAAAATATAAAGATGGAAAACACAGCATATCTTGCCAATTATGTGCCACAGCAAACATTACTCCTCATCTCTCTATAGAGGCCATAACTCACAGGCTGGAAAAACGCAGAGCAGAGCCCATCCCCTGCCTGCTTTGGGCTTTGCCTCCTCCTTCTTTGGTAGACTACGAATGGTCTGGCAGGATTTTTTATTTTCATTTTTCTTTAACCTAGCATGAGTGATTAATAAGAATGGTAGCTTTAAAAAAATCATTGAAGTATCCTCTTCCTAATTTTTTCTTCCCCTTCTGTACAAAGTTGGGGGGGTTGGTGCCTTAAAATATTGTATTCAGTAGGAATTAAAAGGATGGTTCCCTATAAAACAGCACTGTGGCTTTACAAAGATTAGTTCAAATAAATAAAATATAGAGGGGCTTTAAGAGGCATTTCAAGACTCTGGGGGTTTAGGCCCTGCCTACTTTCATGAGCTGAAGTTCCTTTCATCAACACATGAAACTTTTGCAGAGGAAACACTCCAGCTAAAGTGATTATTTCTGAAAACACCCCCTTTAAATTTATAAAGTTTCTACTCAAGACATGTGCAGTGCAAAAGCCAGAGCCATTATTTTGGAGTTCAAATCAGCCTCCCCTTTTCAGAGGGCTCTGAACCCTCACAGCCCAGCCCTTTGGGGAGCCCTGCCCCTGCCACAGGAGATCTCCCACCTTCCCAGTCAGATGCAATCTCTCTGTCTCTCTGGAACAAGTACTCACAAGACACATCTGAAGGCAGGTATGAAAACCTTGTGATGGGAATTCCAACTGCAGTGACCTTGGGGCAATGTTTTATCTTGCAGTGACAGTCCCTGCTGAGAAAGATTGACTTTTTGGCATAAAGCAGCTTTGGATGATCAGGCCATATTTCAACCTAACCTCTGTTTTGCTTGAAAATAACTGTTCTCATGCAAGATACTCCCAGTAAAAACTGATTGTAGGGGCTGGAAACCTAGCACAGAAATTCAGACTCTGACCTCACCTGACTAGATAGCAAGACTCCAGTTAATTTTTTTTTTTTTTTCTGTGCTGTTTGGGGGCTTCCTAAAGCAGTGGTTGAGAAAACAGAGTACTTCTCAAACTTTCCTCTCAATATTGACCAAATCAAATAGTGCAGCAGCACTCAGAACTTTGTTTCCCACAGACCTGGGCAGGTGATCTTCCATGCAATACAAAAACAAGAAGGATTTTCCTGCCAGAGCTCCAGGAGCATTTGGACACCGCCCTCAGGGATGCACAGGGTGGGATTGTTGGGGTGTCTGTGCAGGGACAGGGCTGGACTCCATGATCCCCTCAGGGTCCCTTCCAGCTCAGGAGATTCTGGGATTCTGGGACTCCACCAGTAGCTGTTCACTTGGTCTGTTATTCTGGAATTTAAACAATCAGACTTTAAAACCTGGCACGAGAGGCTACAGCAGTGTTTAAAATCAAAATGCTCCCTGAAATGATTGAAGATTATATCTGTTCTTCAGCACACCTGCACTGGGATGTTTTCACAAGTGTTTGTCTATAACACAGTGACAATATGAAGATCTACTCATAACTTTCCTGTTGATTTTTGTGTTAAATCTACCCATCCAGAGAGGAAAATGTCCTAGATCTTCTTCTCTTTTCCATACCAGTAGGAGACCTGACGGCTCTGAACAGGTTAGTGAAGGCTTTGCCTCGTAGCACAGTTGCCATTTGTTTCAATAGGAAGGAGTGGGAATGTCCCTCTTCCCTTAGGTTGTTTGAAGCCATAGAAGAAAAGCTGATTTTAGTACCTGGAAAATGAATCACTGCTAAATTCAGTCCAGTGTAGAGCCAACAGTGCAGTGGATAAAGGGAAGCCAGCAGGCTCTCCTGGTTTAGTGTGTGCCTCAGGGCAGGCCAGGATGATCCTGGAGCCAAAGGCATCGGGCACAGCATGCAGAGCTGCTGGGCTGCCCTGCTGTGCTCATCAGCTTTGGGACCAGCCCAAAGAATCTATGGGGATTCTTCTTTGGATTTCAGCTTGCCTTATTTCCAAGAGTAATGTCAGGTGGGTGAAGTACAATGTGATTGTACTGAAGCATTTCCAGGGTAGAAGAGAGCAAATTGATGCATTTTAGTAAGGCCAGGATGAAGACCTGGCTGAAATGTTTTGCTGAAATGCTCCTTGCAGACCACCACTCACACCTCAGGACTCCCTCCATCCTCCTCCCCTCTGCTGGGTCCTCGCAGCCTCTGCAGGGCTTTTGTGCCTCTCTTCTCTCAGATCTGTCCTGAGGAGTCTCCGCGTGGCCGAGCCTCTGTGGAAGTGCAGTCAAACAGTTTGTACCACTTCACTTTCTTGTTTAACAGTGCCAGTGCTGCTCACTTGTGGCAAAGGGAGATGGGTTGTTTTTTTTCCCTATGATGCCAATGTGGTGGTGTCCTCCAGATCCCATGAACTGCAGTTGTGTCCCAAGGCAGTCCTTTGAGACACCAGCAGAGTCACTGCTGGCCACCTGCTCACGAGGTTGCACCCTGCAAAGCCGGCCCCGGAGGCACCTGATGGAAAGCCTTTGCCACAGCTCTCACTCTTCCTGTGATCCAGCAGAGCCCAGATTTGATTTTCAGACTCTATCAAAGGCATCTATGGCTGTTCAGATCCTTAGGCTTGAGCCACGTTTCACCTGAAGACAGACAGGCAGGAGGGTTTTGGCCTATCCTGCTTTAAAAACCTTGGTTTCCATTGTGGCCGTCCTCAGGAACGGAACTGCTGACCACCATGGCAAATATATTTGGTTTTAAGTGTGTCCATAATTGCAGCGTTGCATCATCTCCACTGTTATTTTAGAAATTCTCTCTGCCACTCTACATTATTAATAAGGTGTCTGTGGAATGGTCTAGAAGAATTGTCCTTGTGTCGATCTGGACTCCATCGCTCCCTCCGTGACCGGAGCAGAGCAATCCATGGCACTTTGGGACCTCTCTTCGTGCTCCTGGCACTGCTGTCACCAGCTGGCACGGGGTAACATCCACAGGGTGTCGGGAGGGGACAATCTCTCTTTGGAAGGGCAAAGCAGATAAAATGACCCAGGAAATGGAGAGTGAGTGCTGGGCTCTGGTTGGAGCTCACTGCCACCAGTGGGAAACTCAAGCCCACGAGCACAAATAGGCTCTAGGATGAAATCAAACGGTTGCTTACTGTACCTCTATAAATAAACTCTACAAATAAACTCCACAAATAAACTATCACTTCACTGGATGATAAATTGTATGTGAATTTTTAAAAATACACACATGCTACAGGTTAGAACAGGGAAATATTGTTTGATGCTTTCCTTCTAGAGAATTCCAAGTGTTTCAATAAGGTTAATATTCCTGTTGCCATTTTAAAGATAGGAAAAGAGAAACACAGAAGAGAGTGCCGTGATCCCTATGCTACACAACAGCAGGGCCAGAAGGGGAATCGCTCTGAACAGCAATAAGAGAATTTAAATAATTGCAGTACGTTTGCATAACATTCACAGAATAGATTAGCCAGCAAGAGTAAAAGCAAAGAAACCTGGAACTGAAGATGTGGCTTGGTGTGCCATCAAAGCTGTGGGCTGGGAAATAGATCACAAGACTCTCTGGTACCTAAGGGAGCTTATTTGTAAGGACTGACACACACAAACCCCATTTCCACAGGAGTTACTCGGGCGCATCCTCCCAGCCCTGCTGGCTGCACCCGCCCCGCAGGGCTGTCACAGCACTGTCACCTGGAGCCATCTTCTCATCGCAGAGCAGCCCAGCAGTGCCACTCCAGAGGCAGAGGAAGCCTCACAGAGACAGAGGGATGAGCTCAGTGGGGCTCACTGACTTTATTGCAAGTGGCAAGACAAAGGTGCCCTGCACTCTCCAGGCAGTAACTTCAGGGTGCCATTGCCTGAAAGGTACAGGCAGTTCTTAAATGACAGGGAAGGGACTGGTGTGCTCAGGGCTGTTGGAACAGTATTTTGGGGCACACCTTGTCAAAGGCTAATTAAAAAAGCAGCAAGGGTACATTATCCTTACCAAATGGTAACCTGGGTTTTTCTGGTGCTCTGTCACCTTGAAATGCTTCCCATAGGGCTTCACTGTCCTTCATGTCCCACATCTCACTTTCCTATTCAGGGTAAGGCCCTCAGGCCTGATCTCCTGTTTGTGGGTACCAAATTTGACTTATGGCTTTATGGCACGTAGGTTAAACCCTTTTTAACCAAAGCAAAATATTATTTCTCTGGATGGTAACCTGCAACACACCCTGGCAGAGATCCTTAGGAGGGAGCAAGAAATGCCTTTTCCCAATAGCCATAGAGTTTCTATACTTGCTGATAGGGAAGAAGCAGAAGAACAAGGAGACCACCTGAACAGGAACAGTTACATTAATATATTTTGTGGTGTTTGAGAGCCTGAGTAGTTTTATCCTTGAGACCACAGGAATGTCTGTGCAAAAAAATAATTCCCCTCTGTGATTTTTACCAAAGTTTACTTTAAAATTAACATATATAACCTGTTTAAATTTGAGGGGTTTGTTATTCTTTAAATTATTTTTATGGAGTTTTGTAATTTGGATGCCATTCAACTCTTGACTGTGTTCTGAAACCAAGGAAGAATTTGCCCTATCCATCTTAGGCTTGTAATGGATAGATAGAACATATTAAGAGTTATCACCTCAAAGACAGATCAAAGTCTACTTCCTTTGATATTGACTTTCTTTAAAAGGACCTAAATATAACCTGCTAGCTAAATAATTCAATTTTCAGAGGGAGGGAAGGAACTGAGAGCATGTTTACACAACAGACCACAACAACTCTGCAATTTTCTAATTTCTGGGAGAAGAAAACTCCTCACATTTTCTGTTTAAGGAAATGCTACTCTTGGACTAGAAGAGGCCAAACCTGCCAGCCATCCAAATGGACTCTTCACTGACAGAAGTGGCAAACACTTGCCTGCATCGCTGACAGGAAGGGCTCAGCTCAAGGAACAGAAACAATGAGCTAATCTGAATAAATGCTCCATTTTCAGATGTTTCCCAGTGTTGTGCAGAGGTCTTTTACCTCGTCTACTTGAGCCACTCTGATTATCAAAGGTTTTGAAAGGCAGCGTTTCCAATCTGAGCCGAGTTCTTCTCTTCCTGCTCTTTCCTTACCTACCTAGGTTCTGGAGAACACCTACCAGTGTGCACTGCTGTGATAAAACACACACTCAGTGTTCTCAGGGGCTCCAGAGCAAAGGGACAAGGCTGCACCTCTGTGTTTCATGGGAGTGCCAGGAATGAGGGCCTGGGACAGACCCTGCCATGGGATTGAGCAGTGCCTGGGGCCAGCCCATCCGCAGGGCTCCCCCACAGCTGCTCAGGGCTTCCCTGGCCCCTATTCTCTGTGCTGCCTGCTCTCCTCATGAAACATCCACGCTTTCTACCATGCTAAGCATTGCTTGATGGGCTTCCTGGGTTTTTGCAACTTCATTTTACATGGGGAAGAGACTGGAAACCACAGATCCTCCTGGACGTGGAATGCAGTGCTGTGAGTGATTAGCTTTCAGTGGTGGCTCTAAAAAAGACTAGCCTGTACTTGGAAAACACATTCCTTGGTCTTTGCATTTTACGTGGAATCAAAGAAACGTTGGGTAAATTTCACTACAGTGTTTTGCAGATGGGGGCGTGAGAGTTTTAATCTCAGCCCTATTTCTTCAGGTATTCACGTTAGTTATTATTAATGCTGCTTTAGTTCAGAATTTGCATATATTTTGTACTGCTGCAATAACTGAAGACATGGAAAATGGAAGTGGGATCTTCTGTCAGTGGATTGGACCAGCGTTTGTGAATGCCCTGACATCTCAAAGCAGAACACACCCACTCTTCCTCGTGCCACAGAGGCACAGCTGCTGTGGAAGAATTTTACGTGCTGGGAATTTCTCACAGCGAGCCTTATGGCTGTGCCTGGGTCCCACCAGGCACAAACATCAGGCCAGCATCCCTGGGGGTGCCTGCATCCCAGAAGTGCAGTTCCAGCTCTGCTCAGCATTCTGGCTCTCACTGCTGCCTTCAAAAAGAGCCAGCCCCCTTTTTTCCCATCCCTAAGTACATTAATCAGGTCCTGTGCACACAATCGGGAAGCTTTTTGGAGAGGATTTCAGAGAGCAGGGCTGTGAAATAATGCGGTGGGAGCTGGCACACAGGGAGGTGAAGCACGGGCAGGTGCCCTGCCGGGGGGCAGCAGCAGCGCAGCGCCCAGGTGCACACACTCGCAGTGCCCGTCCTGCCCGGCTGGCACGGGCTGGGAGCCGCGCGTCCCCAAGCTCGGCAGCCGTGCCTGCGCCGCCCCCGGTGCCCCCCGTGCCCTCGGGCGGGCCGGCAGCAGAGCCGAGAGCACGTACCCACTTTGAGCTCCTTGCCGAAGACCGTCCGCTCGCCCAGGGCCGAGCAGTTCCAGCGCCCGTTGCGGAACTGGAACTGGCACTCGTTGATGCCCATCTGGGACCCTTCCCCGATGACAATGATCGCGTCGGGCCTGCTCTGGCAGATCGCCCGCTGCCGGGGGGCGAGCCCCGGGATCTTGTTACAGATGATGCTGGCTCCGAGGGCCACCACAGAGGAGAAACCCCTGCAACGACAAGACACCGGCGGCGGCTGAGGGCAGGCTGGTCCCGGAGGCAGAGCAGCACCCGCCGCCTCCCCGTGCTGCGGCTCCGGTGCGGGCAGGTGCCCCGGAGAGCGCCCGCCTTTCCCGGGCCGCTGCCCTCTCCCCGTCCCTCTCTCCAAGCCGAGGCAGAGATAGGCAGCGCGTGGGCTCCTGCTAAAACAGGACCAAACTTCCCCCTTCAAGAATTAAAGCGCATGCAGCGGCATTGTCTGCCCGGGTCGCGCACAGGCGGAGGGCTGGGAGGGTTTTCCCAAACCTGCCGAGCAGTCAGAGGAGAGAGGGAGAGAGGGAAGGAAGGGAGGGAGACAACCCACGCTCCCTGCCCCGGGGCCGCGCCGCCTCCTCCCGCACCCAGCGCACCTGGCCGGGGATGCTGCGGGTCCGGAACGCCGCCGCCCTCCCTGCGCCCCTCCCGGGGCGGGCGACGTTGTCTGCCCGGGCGGCAGCGGCCGAGGGATGTCCCTGCGGGAGGCGCGGGCAGGTACCGGCCAGGGAGCGGCCGGGGCACCCCGCACCGGGCCGCCGGCCGGGCTGGGGAAGGGCCGGCTGCCCGGGGATCGCCCCGGTGTCCCCGGCAGGGACCGCCGCCCAGCCCCTCGCAGCTCCGCACATCGCCGGGGCCGCCGCCTTGCCCCGCTGGAGGGTCGCTCCGAGGTGCGCTTTACCTGTCTTTTGAGAAATAATCGTGATCTCCACCATAATCTTTTTTTTTTTTTTTGGTTGGGTGTTTTGGTTTTTTTTTTTTTTTTTTTTTTTTTTGTTTTTTTTTTTTTTTTTTGGTTTTTTTTTTTGAGACTTCTCGAGTTAAATAGTAACAGGTCTGGGCAGGTTGGGCTGAGCGCGAAAGAGAGCGCGATTGTTATAAAGGAAAGGGGAAAAAAAAGTTACTTACCCAATCTTGATATACACAATCCCCAGGCTCAGGAAGATGTGGAAGATCCAGCGCCTTGTTTTCCTGTTCATATTCCTTGCTTGCCGTGGCTCAGACCAACACGCGAAACGATGCCCGGCGCTCTGGGCGCCGGGGCCGCTCCGTCCCTGGCGGTCACGGCCGCCCGGCCGAGCGGGGCAGCCCCCACCGCGCCCCGCAGCGCCCGCGGCTCCGCGCCGAGCCCCCGCCGCCTCTCAGCATGGCCCCGCCGGGGCTGCGCTCCCCCGCGCTGCCGGCCCCGCTCCGGCCGCGGGTGCTGTCCGGGAGCGTGGGGCTGGACGGGCTGCGGGGTCCTGCGAGCGCCAGCCGCGTCCCCACCTTCGCTGTGAATTGGCTCTGTCTCTTCTTCACAAACCCCCCCCCCCCCTTTTTTTTTCTCTCTCTCTTTCTCTCTTTTTCAGCTACTTGGGCGTGTTCTCCAGAGGAGGGAGTTGTCCAGCCGGGGGGGCAAAGCGAGGCGGGAAGGTGGGCAGGAGGGGAACAGGAGCGGCAGACGGATCACCTGCCTGCGGGCAGGCTCAGCGCGATCCTCCTCCTGCGGGCACGGCCCGGGGGAACGCGGCGGGGGCTCCGGGGGGTGTCACCGGGGGACGCCCCCGGGGCTGGCCCCGGCCCGCCGGGCGGCATTGGGGGCCCGCACCCCGCGCTGCTCCGCGCCGGCAGCGGGGCCGCAGCTTTGACTCTGCGCTCGCCGCCCGCTCGCCGAGGCTGCCGAGCACCTGGGGCCGGTTTTATGCGTTTGTCCCGACGCTCCTCCCCCCGGTCTGCCTCCCGCGTGTCGCGGGCTGTCCCGCAGCCTCCCGGTCCCCGCGCCGAGGTGAGCCACGGGCGGCCGCAGCATCCCCGGAGCGCCGCCCTGCCCGCGCCGGGGGGCGAGGCGAGACCGGCAGGTGCGGGGGTGGGGGAGGGGGGCGAGAGGGAGCCCCGTGTGCCCGCAGTGACCTCCCCGCCGGTTTTGTGGCCGATCCTTCCAGTGACAGGGCAGGGCTCGGTCCGCGTGACATTGGGCGCACGTCCGTGTCCGCGGTCCGAGCCCACTCTGGGGGCGGCCCGGGGGCTGCGGCCGCCCGGGAGCTCCGGGAGCCGCGCGGCTGCCGCGGGCGGGGGCGCCGGCCCGGCCGGGAAGAGGATCCCGGCTCCTCGTTGCGGGAATTTACACGGATATAGTGACTATTTTATTATCCACTTAAAATATTTCAAACAGGGAGGTTACCTAAATGATAACAGGGGTGTGGTGCGGGAATTGTTCTGCTGATAATGTTTTTCTGATGACAGAAACACGATGACAGGATCCCTCAGCGTCCCTCAGAGGAGCCGGGCCAGAGCCCCCCGAGAAGCCGGGCTGGAGCCCCTCTGGCGGGGCAGCGGCCGCGGCCGCACGGACCCCCTGCTCTCCCGAACCGCCCCAGGGCGGTCCAAGCGGGGCGCAGCCGGTCCTGGGGGGTGGGCCAGGTCCGTCCCTGCCGACTTCCCGGGGCAGGGAAGGGGTGTCCCAGTCCAGCTCTCCATCGCCCCGCGTTCCCTGTTACGGAGGATGATTCCCATCACCCTGGCGCCCCACAGCCTCTCCGTGCAGCCAGGCCGTGCTTCCCACTGCGCCCGGAGCCAGCGGACGGCCCGGCCTCGGCGCGGGACGGAGCACGGAGCGAAATGCGGGGGTGCGGGTGGTGGGAGTGCAGGACTGCGGGATGCGGGGTGCAGGGTTCGGGGAGTGCAGGGTTCGGGAGGTGCAGGGTTTGGGGCGCAGGATTTCGGTTTGGGGCTCGGGTTCGGGGTTCGGTTCGGTTCGGGTTCGGGGTTCGGGTCCGGGGGAGCCCCGAGCCCCGCGGGCAGCGCCCGCCGCAACCTCTTTGTCAGAGCGGCACCTGGCGGGCACGGCCGGAACTGCAGGCGCGGACAGCGCAGCGGGGAGAGAGGGAAGGGGGAGAGGGAAAAGGGGGAGAGGGAAAAGGAGGAGAGAGAAAAGTGGGAGAGGGAAAAGCGGGCAGCAGCAGGCAGCCCTCAGCACCTGCAGGGCATTTGGGGCGGTGGGAGCAGCTGCCCCGAGGCTTTTCCAGCCTCCAATGTAATAAAGGCTCCCAGCTCCGGAGCACACCCAGCACCAGGGACAAGGGGATGGGCCGGAGCCCACAGGTGTGAGTAGAGGGCAGCAGGTATTGATGAGAACAAATTCAAGGCTTGAAGCAGGTGCTCTTTGGGTGGGGAAAAACCCCCAGCAGAGGGAAGTGCCATTACGAGGCAGCAGAAAGGCTGTGCTCCGCTCCCTCCGTCACCAGCAGGGAACACGCTGTTGGTGCTGACAGAGCCGTGCTGCACTCCAGTGCCACGAGCAGGGGACAACAGGACAGGTGTGCCACAGCCAGAGGTTTGGGAATGTGGGAGAGCTGCCCTGCCCACGCACTGCAGCTTCTCCAGCAAACACATCCACAGTTTTTTACGTTTCATTTTTCTGATTTTTTTTTTCTTTATTTCTGATGTGGAAGCTAGTGATAGTATAATTCAACCTCAGCTGTTTAACACAGCACACTGGTATGGGACAGGTCAAGGATGAGCAAACTGTTTTCTTGGGGTTCAGAAAAAGTGGAGAATGGTAAACTTCCCCAAGAAAATAACTTACTGGACTAATCAATGACTTTCTCTTCCTCTGTTCATTCCTAAAAAAGTCATGACCTAGATGCATTTGAAGAATACATAAAATAACATTCCTGTGCAGATTACAGGAGGTAGTTTGGCTTGTTTGGCAAAGTTTCTCGGGCTTTTTAATAATTCTTAAAATGCTGTAGACCTTAAATCATCCTTTCAACCACAATGTCTTTAGAGTGGTCTGTAGTAACTAATCCTTACCTACCATTACAGGGTCTGCATATCCAGCTTCCTTTTTTGTACTGTGTCTTCATATTTATTACTTCTAATAAATAGATTCTAATATCTGCATAATAAAATCAATACGAGGCATTGTGATAACTGATTCCACTTCTCTTTAGAGTAATAAGTTACAGGCAAGTTGGTAAATTAACACAAAACTTAGAATAACAATTAGAGATTAATGACAGAACAGTAGGAATCAGGAAATTGCCTGTGGCAAGAGAAATTAACTCAAAACCATGCTCTTAAAAGGATTTAAGAGAAATCCCAGAGCTCATGGCAGGAGGAGGTTTGGCTCTGCTGCTCCTCCCAGTGCCTAAAGGGGAAGGATGGAGGAGGCCTTTCCACAAGGGTTGGGGGTGACAGGGCAGGGGGGAATCGCATTAAGCTGAAGGAGGCCAGGTTTAGATGGGATTTTGGAAGGAAATTCTTCCCTGGGTGGGTGGGCAGGTCCTGGCACAGGGTGCCCAGAGCAGCTGTGGCTGCCCCTGGGTCCCTGGCAGGGTCCCAGGCCAGGCTGGACAGGGCTTGGAGCAGCCTGGGACAGTGGGAGGTGTCCCTGCCCATGGCCAGGGTGGGAACATGATCATTAAGGTCCCTTCCCACCCAAACCATTCCATGATTCCCTGGTGCCTGGCAGTTTCTGATCATGACCAGAGCCATGAAGCTCTCCTGCCTCTCCTGAGATGCTCAGTGCTGTGAGAAACACACCCCAAGCAGAGCAAATAGTTTTATTCCAGATACAATCTCTCTGCTCTCACCTTTTACTACACACGTCTTTATTTAGCAGCAGCAACGTTCTTCTGAACAAAGCCTGGGCCCAAGCTGCACCCTGGAGCCATCCATCACTGGTTGCCACAATGGTGTTTCTATTGTTAATTGTTTGTCAGGGCAGCTTTTTGGGGTTGGACAGTGCACTGATTTAGTAGGGCCACTAATCAGCTCTGAAAATGTATTCTCAAAATAAATTTGATTAAAAAAAAAAAAAAAAAAAACAAAAAAAAAACCCCTTGAAAAGTCTATTCTATTGGTCTGGATACAATCCCTTGGGACTGCTGAGCTCCCTCAAGAAGCCACAGCTGGGTCCAGGAGCTGCAGAGGCTCAGTGCTGCTCTGCTCCCATGGAGCTGGCTGAGGAGATCTGCACAGCACACACTGCTCTGTACGTGCTTCTGGTCAGGACTATTAATGACCCATTTTTCATAAGCATAAAGGAATACAAGAAACATGCCCATCTAAAATGAAAAAGAAAGGTTGCCTGTCTTTTTTGTTTATTTTTTTCTTTTAAGATGGCCTCTGATAACAGGAATTCGCAAGGGAAAATGTGGTTAAAAGCCCATTTTGTAACTAGATCCTAGATGCACATACCATCAATACTCCAACTCTGGCTCCCTTTTATCAGGCTAATCATAGCTGCACTGTTTTGTTGTCAAAACATCTCCTGTAGAAGTCAGACCAGAGAGTCCTTTCAGTAGCAAAAATGTGATGTTAATATACCAACCCTCCCTGTATTAAGAATCTCCTGCCTCCTAAAAGCATGTGGGGAAAAAAAAAAACAAGATACAACAAATAAATAAAGAACATTAACAAAGCCAGGTAGTTCCCTGGGCTCCTCCTGGCCCTGAGAGGGCAGCTGTGACCCCCACCCCACCCCGGGGAACTGGGGGTGGACCCCCGAGCCAAGCACAGGGACCCCCCCACGGTTACTGCAGCCGGGAAGCAGGAGGAGTTGGGGCAAGCACAGGTACCTGTCACCTAATTACCTGCAGCTTCCTCTAATTAGCAACTGATGTGCTCAGAGGTCTGTGGGGGCCTGATGGGGAGGGGGATGGATGATCAGAAGCCAGTAGAAGATTTGGGATGAGGAAAGAGGCGCTCTGATTGGAGCATTTAGGGTTTACTGGCTGTTCAGTGCTGTGGGAGATGCAGCTGGTTTGTGCTGCAGGGCTGTCCAGCACCAGGCAGGTTCTCCTCGGCCACAGCTTCCAACACATCTTGTGGCTTTTGGAGTTGGACACGGCCTCAGAAGCTCCTGGGAAGAACATAGTCTGTGAGTCCAGGGTTTTGCTGGGTTTGAGTTTGCTCTGACTTTTTAATCCAAGTACAAATAAAGGATACTTTACATCCAAACCAAAGTAATGAAACAGCTTGTGAAACTGCTGCAAGCCTGAGCTGCTGAGCTCCATCCAGCCTGGTTTCTCAGGTAGGATCACAGGGTTCTGTCTGACAGCTGAGGATGTCTATATGAAGCCATAACCATCAATTCTAAAAACCAGTGTCAAAAACCACAGGAGAACCTGGAGGTTGTTCCTGTGCTGTTCTGCCAACCCCCCTGTCTGTCCCTGTGCTGCCTCGGGAGCAGCTGTGGCTGCACTCAGTGGTCTCCCTGGCTCCTGTGGCACATCCAGGCTCACCCTGGGCTGGTGCTGGGGCTTGATCCCAAACTGGGATTGGGATTGGGATTGGGACCAACCCTACTGCCCTGCAAACTGTGTCCCCCTCCCGTGGTACCACTTGGAGTGCCTGGAGTTTGGACCCTGCCGTGCTGCACACACCAGGGAAGGAGCTAATCATTAATACATGTGAAGAAAATTCTCTCTCCAACAGCAATACTCAACATCAGTAGGAGAACTGGAGAAATAAAATTCTTCTTGCCACTCATTTGGTCTGCACTGTCTGCTCCCTCAAGCAAGGTGCAAGTGTCACCAGGTGCCCACTGCACGTCACTCAACGACCTCCAGATCTACAGGGGCTCATTTCTTTCTTTTTGTTTACCCTTTGTTCCCTGACAGGTATAAACACAGCTATTTGTTCACAAGGATGCTGCTCATCTAGACTTTTTAAAAATTATTCATTTCCTGCACAGCTGCTTTGGGAGACTTTCCTGATTCCACCCCATAATGTGTTATATGTTGCAAACACACTGGGGAATATCTGGTATTTGGAAAAAAATAATATTCCTTCATTATCACAACATGCACTTAGACAAACTCTATTTTTGCGCTTTTTTTTTTTTTTTTTTTTTTTTTTTTTTTTTTTTTTTTAAGACATGACATTTCCTTTACACGTTTATTAATGGACACAAGGGTGAAAAGATGAACTGTCAAAGCAGACTATTCATTGCCAAAGAAAGGTTTAAAACACTGTGGATCTGATCCAGAAAACATGACACAGTCTTCCAGGCAGTGTAAGAAGCAGAGAGCTGTGGATGCTGTTAAAAGAAGGTTCCAAAGCCATGAGGGTCTCCCCAAGGCTACAGGGAGGTGGAGCAGCAAGAGCACGTGTGGAAGGAAGGGAGCTGGGCTGCAAAACTGCATGTGGGTGGGCATCCGTGCTGCCTGTGGCCAGCTGGGCTTGGCCCTGAACTCCTGCGGGAGCTTTTGGTGACAAAACCTGCTGGGAAGCAGGCACTGGCCACGGGAAAAGCTGGGCTCTGGCAGCTGCTCCAGCATGGGGGCAAGGGGAGGAGGCAGAGCTGAGCTGGGCACTGGGCACTGCAGGAGAACTGGGCACTGGGCACTGCAGAGCTGGGCACTGGGCACTGCAGGAGAACTGGGCACTGGGCACTGCAGAGCTGGGCACTGGGCACTGCAGGAGAACTGGGCACTGGGCACTGCAGAGCTGGGCACTGGGCACTGCAGGAGCACTGGGCACTGCAGGAGCACTGACACTGCTGAGCTGGGCACCGGGCACTGCAGCACCCTGAGCTGCTCCTGCCTGGTCAGGCTGGCCGGGTGACGTGCCCAGCACGTGTGGCTGGGTGGGGACCAGCCTGGACAACAAGGGTGGTGTCCATTCCCTGGCTGTGGCAGGGAGGAGTCCCCCGGCCCTGTGTGGAAGGGGTAACAAATAGCATGAGGAAATCATGTGGAGAGGAGGGGAAGCAAACTCATGTTCAGGGCAGGAAGGAGAGAAAGGGTGGAGAAAGTGGAATGATGGGGAGGAGGGCACAGAAAGACACAGGTCCACTTTGTGTGGTGACAAAGTCTGACCTTGGGCTAAAGCATATTTACAAATCTGACAATCAGAAGAAGACATTTTGAGATTGTGACTAGATTAATATCTCTATATAACTATAGTTAAAATGACAGAACTCAAACCCTGTCTGTTTCCAAAACAAAACTTCCCTTTTACATCTATTCAAAGACTTGAGATGCACTTTACAAGGCTGATGTCAAATGTCAATAGAAATGCACGAGGCCATGGTGATATCATGGTGTGAGAGAGAGTCACGAGCAAAGCACGTAAACTTTATGAAATATTGTCATTTTTTTTCCCTTCCGTTTTGGCCATTGCCTAAACTGGAACCATAAAATTCATCTTAAAATAGCACTGCTGGTCAAAAAAAAAAAAAAAAAAAAAAAAAAAGGGGAAAAGTACTGAACTAGATTTTGTTTTCCAGCCAAGTTTGTCCAAACAGTTTGCTAATAGGAGAGCTTTGGGGCAATTCTGTGAACCCTACAAAAGTGGTTTGTAGTGGTTTTGCAGCTCTCAGGGCTTTTATTAATAATCTTCCATCTCCTTGCAAAGCTGGGAACATTTCCCTATCTACCTGTGCAGAGATAAAATTTATGTCCAGATGAAGGGCAAAATAGTCTTGCATTTAACATTTAGTTTTAAAGGATGCAAACAGCATTAACCAATTTCTAAAAAAATTGGGAAAGCCTTGGCTGGGCTGATTCCTGGTTTTGCAGAGGTTGCTGTGCAGACACTTCCCACATCTGGTGCCACGGGCCTGGTGTGCTCAGCCAGGCAGTCACACATCTGCAAACAGTGCCTGTGGGGTGAACACTTCCGAGGTTTGGAGCAGCAGTGGGCTCTGGGATGGAGCAGGGTGTGGTAGGACAAGAGGGAAATCAAGGGCCTTTCAATGCTTTTGAGTCATCTTAAAGAAAGGAGATGCTAAAGTATGTTAGTGAAGGGGAAACTGCAGAATTCAAGGTTAAATGAGAACAGCTAAACATAATTAGAATTAAAAGGGATGAAGGAAGGATGAAAGACAGTGAGATGTCAGGGAGATGCTTTTGGAAGGGAGAACAGAGAAGTGTCCTCCCAGAAACATGAGGAAAACCAGTCAAGTCAAATTTCCTGGGCGAACATGGGAGCCAGGAGAGAGCCACAAGTGAGAAATTGCATCAGATGGAGTTGCAGATGCATTTCTTCAGATTCAGCTGGATCTTACAGCTGCATAGTTGGAAAGAGAATAGTAGAGAGGTAGAGAGTGGTTTTTGTTTTTTTTTTTTTGTGTGTGTTTTTTGTTTGTTTGGTTTTTGTTTCTTTAGTTTTTTTTTTTTTTTGGTTTTTTTTTTTTTATTTTTTTTTTTTTTTTGGCTTTTTTTTTTGTTGTTTGGCTTTTTTTTTTTTTTTTTTTTTTTTTTTAATTTTCTGCTGTGTTAAAAGCTCCAGGGGAATAAAAAGCAGTGAAATTCAGTCAGTAGGCCAGAGTCTGGGAGAACACGATAGACTGGACTGAAATGAAGCTTGAAAGCAAATGAGCAATTTTCAAATTGAGAAAAGGACAGGGAGGAGAAGTCTGCAAACAGACGAGGAGAGGAAAACTAATTGAATTATCTAGATGAGCAGTGAGCAGAACACACTGCACATCACAATAAGCACAGCAGAGGTGAGGAAGAGCAGTGCCAAGAGCAGAATATTGCAGATTAACCATTTCAGGGTGCCTGAAAGAGTCAAACAGGAGCTGAGCTCAGCTGAAGGAGCAAGGAGATGCCAGTGTGAGGAACTGGCTGGGCTGTCACTCCAGAGCCTGAGAGCACCAGGAGTGTGTGTGGGAATCTGGGAGGAGAAGGAAGAGCCTGGACTCAAGCGTGGAGGGGGATGGGGAGAGGCTGGACAAGAGCGGGGGCTCAGAATCAGCAGGAACAGGAGGGATCCCCAAGCGTTTGGCCCATGTCCGCTCCTGCCCAGAGAGCTCAGAGAAAGGAAGGTGCTGGGAGAGGAGGGGAGCACAGGTCCCGGGAGCTGGGGGAGCTGCGGGCGCCTGGGGGGCACACGGAGTCCACGAACGGAGAGAAAAGGAGGAGGGTGGCACTGGAGGGCTGCGGGGTGGGACAGCAGGACAGGGACACGACTCAGAGCCGGCAAAGGAAGGGATGAGGAGCACGGTGGGGAGAGGATAGGCTTGGCACGGAAAATGGGAGGGCCCGGGGAAGATAAGGGTGCCGGAGCTGAGGGACACAGGGTGAGGTCGGAGCCGCGGCAGACGGGCGCGGGTACCGAACCGCAAAACGAGAGCAGCTCCTGCCTGCGGCTCCCAGGTACGGCTCTCGGCTGCTGTGAGCAGCAGTGATTGATTACAGACTCAGGCTGCTGCTATTTTGGCCCTGTGACTTCAGATGGTGTAATCTGAGGCTGCCGTGAGCTTAACCTTGCAGCAAGGATAACTCTTGAGGCACAGGGATGCTTTTGGGGGAGACACGTCAGAAAGCTTTTCCCCAAACTGCGTTTGTAATCCTGCCACTCCTCTCATCAATCACCAGGCGAGCACAAAACCGGCGGTGTGCTTCCTGCTGGAGTGTTGTGGATTTTCAAAGGCAAAGTGCACTATTGTTTGATAGCCAATTATTCACTGGCATTGATAAACAGGCTCTGCCCGCGATTACTGCTGCAATTACTCACTCTCCTAATTTAGACACAAGGAAAAATTAATTCAAGCTTCCAGTTGATCATTTATATCTTTGCCTTTTGTAATACACATCAGAGCAGGCTGAAAACAACTCCACCATAAAGGAAACTGATCTGTCCAAATTGATAAGGTGTTTTACTCCCGTTCTGTCACTGAGGGAGGCATGACTGAGTCCAAGCTGAAGGGCTGTGGCTGAATGTGAGGTTTTTTTATGTTTTGGGGACATAAAAAAATGAAAATAATTTTGTTAAACCTTAAAAACAGAAGGTAGGGATGTTACTGCAGTCAGATGGGAACTCCATGTACAGTGAAGCAAGCAAATAAAGCAGTAGGATGTTTAAGTGGTTTGACCTCATCCTGCCCCCAGGCCACCCTTCAAGGGCTGATGGACCTGACTCCAGCCAGCAGACATCCAAGACATTCAGGGGAGGCTGGTGGGGAGAAACCAGAATGTTGGCAGCGCAGTTCAGGATGAAGTGGAACTGGCAGAGGCACATAAAGCTGTTAACAGGCTCAGTAATGGTGAGCTACAACCATCTACTTACTCCTTCTAATAATTCAGGAGCTGCGAGATGGAAAGGAATCCACGTCCTGCCGGAGCAAGGGAAATTATTTTATTCATTTTCTTGTTATTGAAGTTCCTGCACAGGTCTCAAAGGGCACAAGGGCGTTGTGGTCACTGTGAGCACCTGGGAAGTGCCTTCTCCAGTGCCTCCGAGGCCGCGCTGTGGTTTCGCTTTCCTGGCTGCTGGCAGGCACTCAGCCGTCTGGGAGAGGAGCAGGAGGAGCCTTTCTTTGGAACGCGGCTGGCAGCACATCCCTGCCCAGCTCTGCCCGAGGTGAGAAGGTGCAGGGCAGGCGATGCCTGGGCTCCCAGGGCAGCAGCCTCAGCCTATGCAGCGAGCGCACTTCCCTGTGCCAGCTCCTGCCTTCCTGCCCCAGGTGCTCTCACTGCAGAGAAGACTTTCCTGCCCCGGTGCGGGGCACAGCCGGAGTGGCCCCAGGTGGGTTTTTTCCCTTGGCTCTCCCCCTGGGAAGCACTCGTGCCAGGCAGCATTCCCAGAAGAATGCCAGCACTTTCTCCAGCCTTGTGGGCAGATGGGGTGAAGCACAGACAAGGCTGTGGCACCTCTGCTGCTCAAAACACCCTTGAGGCAGATAACTGGGTATAAAACTGAAAGGCAGCAAAATATTGTCACATCCCAACATCTGTTCCGACTGACAGCACGGGAGCTTGGAGCGCTCAGTCCAGGCAGCCCAGGCTGGGCACAAGATTGGCTCAGTCACGAGAATCAGAAGATTGTTGCACTTGGGGGCCAGGGCTGGGCTTGGCTCGCGGTGCCCCAGGCAGAGATGTGTGATGGGCAGCACTCGTTCTGCTCAGTGGGCAGCCTGGCAGGTGCACTGCCCACGGTAGGCTCTGCAGTGCCTGGAGGTGCTGCTGCCCCTGCCCAGCTCTGCTGGGCCCAGGCCCCGTCCTCTTGCTGCCAGCATGGCTCTGCCCATCTTTGGGACACATGAAGCTCCTCGGAGCAGTATGAGAGCCAGGCAAGCAGAGCTCTCCTGCCTCTTCAGGAGGTACTCCTGCTCCTGAGCCATGCAGGGTGGGCTGGGCAGGAGAGGACACTGCTCTGGGAATGTGCTGTGGCCAAATCCCTGCAGGCGCTGGGAGCGGGCACGGCGCTGCCCAGGGGAGCTGCTGGCTGGGAGCTCTGTGCCTGCACATGGCACAGGAAATATTCACCAGAGGTGTGAGCAAAGACTGCAGCACTCCGAGATTCCCAGCCCTGGTGTTTGCTCCAGGTGTGTCCAGTCACAATGCACTGACCGTGATGTTGTAACTGGGCTGATGAGAAAGGAAAGAGAAAACTATCAGAGCTCATCTTATCTGAGACAATCATGCATGATCAGGAACTGTGTAATTCAGTTGCCCTGCTTAGCCAAAAGTGAAAGAGTTTCTAAAGTTTATTTCCTGTCTTTATAGCAACTGTCTGGCCCTTTATTTATTTTCACTGAAAGCTGCTGGTGTGCTAAAAATAATTTTTTGAGCAATTCTTATGGCAGATTGTATAACAATCACAGGCTGAAGTCAGAGCAGTTGGGAAGTGAAGGATGCCTCCTTGGGCAATCTCTTCTCCTGAACTTCCATCACTTTTATTTTTAAGCTTTGTGCTGTAGCGTTCCGTGTCCCTCACCACCGAGAAGAGCTGACGGCTCGCATTGTTGTTACCTTGAAAGGGCAGTTATCACAGCTAATCCACCCTCCAAGGTTTTTCCTCAGGATAATTATTGTTTTGGTGATTCATCTTGCAGACCCTGCCCTTCCTTATTCGCACAAAATATCCTACTCCCTGCAATATTTCTGGGTCAGGCTCGTGCCACACGTGATTTCCTCTTGGGCACGCAAACAACACAAGATGGATTTAAAGGTCAGCCAGCGCCGGGCTGGCCACCCTCGGCACTGCCCCAGTGTCACCTGTGGGGACATCACCGCACAGGGAGGGTTTGGGCACGGGGTGGTCAGGTAAAGGTCACTCTTGTGGGGTGGGGGACAGTGCCTCTGTTGTTGTGCTGGAAAATTTCACCACTCCTGTCTTCTTCAGTGGAAAACATTATCACCAGCACATCCTGGCATGTAATTTGGCCTCATTTATTATTGTCGAGTGTTGGCTTAATGCTTATGGTGCATTTCTAAGGTACTTAGAGAGGGCTGTGGTTTTTCAAGGAAGCATAACTCATGGAGGACAGGGGAGGGAGAATCCTGAAAGTTTTTGGCACCCAAATTTTACTGAACATGAAAAACATAACGTGGGCAGGCTTTAGCATGATCTCTTCATGGCCCAGAGGCCATGGGGAAGGGAATCTGCCCGGCAGGCAGGATTAACTCCTGGGAGAGCTGGGCTCTGCTTTTGCTGCCAGCGTGCTTGTCCGGGTCTGTCCGTACATCCTGCGCTCCCCACCTCGGCTCGGAGCAGGCACGTGGCTTTGCGTTCCACCTCAGCACACAGACAGGATGAAACCCAGAGATGGCACCAAAAGGTGGGTCAGAAGCTCGGTTTGGGTTTGTTTGGGAGCTTTTCCCCCTGCTTTGCTGTTTGCACTAGAGGGGTGGGCTCACAGCTCCCAGCTTGTTTTGCTCTCCCTGATGGTGTGACACAGCAGGAAAGAGGGAGCACTGACACAGGGAGCCAGGAAAACCCCAGGCTGGATTGGATTGACCACCTTCACCTGGTGAACTGGCAGTGTTTGAAGGTCCCCTGGGCAGTACAGGCACAGCTCCTGCTCTGACCCTGTCACACACAGGTGGGGCACGACGCCCATCCCAAACACGGGAGGTCACTTTTGGTATTGAGCACGCCCGAAGCTGACACACAGCGAGGGAAACCTGCACAGGTACCTGCTAGGTCAGGCTGGGAACAGAGTCTGAGCAGCTCTCCTGCAGCCCCAGCCTGCCGGGAAACTGGGAGGCAGGGACAGCCCCAGCCTGCCATGCTGCCCAGAGGCAGCTCATGGGCTCTTCATGAGCCAGGGGCAGCTCCTGGGGATGCTCCTGCCTGATGTAACTGTTTTTAACACCAAACTGATTTTATATGTGATGGTAGTCTCACAAGCCCTCCCTGCACGGTACAGTTATGACCTGTTTCATGAGAAAAAACACAAAATGGACCATTTTCCTGGCTTTTACTCGGAAGAAGTTAACATGAACTGTGACCACACTGATTTGTTTTGAAAACTCTCCCAGCAGCCTACACTTACATTTACAGTTTCTTTGGATGTGTAACATCAACAGCTCAGAGAACCAGGGCTGTGGTGGCACAACAGATTCAATCTGCTGCTGCTCCCTTGAGTGTTAAATGCTTTGAATTGGCTTCACCATGTCTAAAATGCTATTTTTTAAAATTTTCTTTTCCTGGCACAAGAGTTCTGAAGCAACACTTCTGAGAGCAGCTACCTGGGCAGGGAAAGCTGCTTCCAGTGCCTAAAATATAAAAATCTCTTTTATTTGGGTAAACAGTGCTAAAACACCAATGTTGTACCTTATAAAGATTTGCTTGGGATTTCATTATTGTACAAGAAAAACACCCAAACTACCCAAGCAATAACACATCCACTAAATGTGGCCAGTAAATAATCTAAAAATATGAGGGAGGGTTATATTCACCGTGGCTTAGGCAGTAGAGAATACAGAGCTTGGTTTGGTTACTTGCCTTGTTTGTAGGTAACAGTTTTCAAAATGCTAGGTTGGAATTGATTGGGTTTTGATGAAGCTCTCAAAGATGCTTGTTAGAAGAAGCCACCTGTGTACTTCCTGTTAGGTATCAAAACAACACTTCCAAAGCTTTGTATGGAACTGTCACATGAATTTAATGTGCAAATCTGTGTTTAAAGCTTTGCTCACCATAAGCAGAAATGTGGAAACTCAACAAATCACCTCTGGAAAAATGGCATTTGTGAGTTATATTCTCAGAAGACTAAAAATAGAGCTCCATCTGTTTGTTTTCCTTTATGAAGTGGCCAACTGTAACACTCCCTTACCAGCCCTAAAAAAGAATTTACATAAAAGACGGTGACGCAAACCCTTATCTCATGACTGTGTCTCGTTAGGTCATCCATGGTGGGCAAAAAATTACTTCACTTTTAAAGTGTCTTTGCCATCTTCCCTGACCATCAACCAACTCAAGAAAATATTTTGGGGCATTATCTGCACAGCAACCTGTTACCTTAATAGTGCAAAGGTGTCAGTGGAAGCTGCAGTACCATGGGAGTTGTTGATCACCTGAAGGCAGCAGTGACACAGAAACCCTCCCACGGGCAGTCATTAACAGAGCTCAGAGCAGCCCTGGCCAAAGGGCACCAGGCTGCTCTCCTGGGAGAGCTCCACAGCTTCAAACCCTGCTGAGCAGAGCTTCTGGGCACCCAGACCTTTCAGCTCTATTTCATATTGTGCTATTTTATTGTAGGAAAAACACTTGTCATGGCTTATCTGTCTGACAATGAAAGTGTTTGGTGCTGGAAAATGAACATCCAAACCCATGCCAGGGCCTCACCACCCTCACAGGGAACAATTCCTAATTCCCAAACTCCCATCCATCCCTGCCCTCTGGCAGTGGGAAGCCATTCCCTGTGTTCTGTCCCTCCATCCCTTGTCCCCAGTCCCTCTGCAGCTCTCCTGGAGCCCCTTCAGGCCCTGGCAGGGCTCTGAGCTCTCCCTGAGCCTTCTCCTCTCCAGCTGAGCACCCCCAGCTCTCCCAGCCTGGCTCCAGAGCAGAGGTGCACAGGAGATGCTTTGTTGTCATCCAGTCACAGAATTTGTTCTAAATCTAAAAGCAGCATTGGACTATTTTCTGTTGCCAGTTTTGATGGAGAGAGCTATGTTTGGATTGGAGAGGGATGGCACAGTGATCAGCTCAGTGCTGCTCTCCACGGAGTGAAACACCCTGTTCAGTATTGAATTTACCTATCAGCACTTCTGACTTTGATTTCTGGAGAATAATTCCTGAGCACTTGCACTCCCCACGAGTCACCCTAAAATCAATAAACAGAGTTCCAGAGCAGCTTAGATTTGGCTGCTGCCAGAGCTGCAGCTCAGTGGAGTCCGAAAATCCCTGGGATATCGCTCTGGGAGCCAACAGTGCCATGAATGGGCAGGGAAAGCTTTGTGTACAGCTGGGCTGCATCTGGATACAGACACAGGCTCTGAGTTTCACAGCAGCACGGTGCTGCTCCTAAAACCAAGGAAAGGGGATAGAGGGGAGCTGGGGAGGATGGGATTGTTGGGGTGTCCTGTGCAGGACCAGGAGCTGAACTCGATGATCCTTGTGGATCCCTTCCAGTTCAGGATATTCTATGATTTTTAGTTCCTACATTTTAAGAGCAGTTCAAAGGAAAACTCCTGTGTTGGCCCTGCTTGAAATACAACACTGTGGTCACTGAATGGGATTTGAAGGACAAGCAGTTTAGTGGGTATTTTTTCTTTAAGAAGGTAATCTTGGAATTTCTTGGCTCCATTTCAGAATTTCTGCAACACAATGGAGTGTCAGAGTCATGGCAATCCAGTGGGAACACAGGTTTTGCCAGGGTTGAAATGTGAAGCAGAAAACAGGTATTTTATTAAGAGTAAAAACTTTATCACACACCTCAGAAATATACTTTAAATGCTTTGGAGAATTTCATATGGTCTAATTCACTTCACAATGAATAAACAAACAGCCTGGTTTATGGCAGGTGTCCCTGCCATGGGCAGGGGTGGAACAAGATGAGCTTTAAGGTTCTTTCCAATCCAAACATTTCTGGGATTCTGTGATATGGTAATAATTAACTCCTGTATCCCTCAGTGTGCTAATAGCATCTTTCTCTTCGTGGCTGGGCTAAGCAGACATGGCCAAGCTCCTTAAAGCAAACCTTCTGAAAGGCACCAGTGCCCCAGCAAGGGCCAGCAGCCTCTGCCCTGAGTGGTCCAGGCTGTGCCCAGTACATTTCCCACATCCACACCTTCCTGCTGCCCACTCAGTCAACAATAAGCCTTCTGAGCTCTGATAAAAAAAAAAAAAAGTCATAATCTATTAAAAGCTAATAATCATTCTAATAATTTTATTTTAAAATATTTTAATTAATTAGTATCTTAGCTAAGTCTTCTCTTAATATGTTAATTAATGTAATGAGTTAATTGTACACTTTATTTCAATAAGGTGTTCAGACAACACCTTCAGGCACAGGGTGGGATTCTTGGGGTCTTCTGTGCAGGCCCAGGAGTAGGACTCAATAATCCATGGGGGTCCTTTCCAGCTTGGGATATTCAAGATTCTGTGAATTATTCTGAGTTCAAAATGAAATCCTGCCCTGAGATTAGGGGAAGGATTTCCCTTGACTCAGCTAAACCCAGGTTTAAACAGGTCTGTTCCTGTCAAAAGACAGCTCACTGGAGCTGCTCCTTGGCACTGCACCCATTTCAGCTCTCTGCACGGGAGTTGCACACACTTCATTGCACCTGTGTGACAGTCAGCTGGAACTTGTACCAGCCTTTAACAAGAATCCTATTTCCTGCCTTTGTATCCCTCAGATACTCATGTACTCTGCTTATTTCACACTCTTTAATTACTCTCAGGCCTAATGTTCCACCTATTACACTTACCTGTAGGTTTTCCCCCTGGTCTGATGAGGTTTGCTCCAAACTGAGGAAGAGCTGCAGTGTTGTCTGTGCCTCCCTTTCCTTGCAGCATGCAGGCAATTGCGGCAGTGCTGGGCAGCTGATGAGGAGCCCATCAGGAATTACATCAGGCTCTGAGAGCAGCCTCAGCCTTGCTCTCTGTAAACAGACATCAAGGGCAGGCTCTGGCTGCTCTTTTAGCATAAACCCTTCAGTGGCTTGTACCAGGACCCAACAGCTTCAGCAGGCACAGTGGGAGTTGGGACAAATTTATTCTTGCAGGAGTTGGGAAATTCAAATTACACCCCTCCTTTTCTTCCTTATCCCTCCTCATTTTAGAGAGCTACTGCAGAAGCCACTTCCAGCTGAGAATCAGGGTTAATGTGCAGCATTTTGGGACACTGGGATTGATTGACCAGTGGTTGCTCCTTTCCCTTAATTTACACAGACTTGTTGGGAGTGTACTAAAGGCTGTGTAATACTTAAAGTGAGGTATGAGGTACACAGGGAGTAGCAAACTCCCTCACAGAACTGGGACTTCCATGACTTGAGCCTTTCTCTGCTTTTATGTTGTGCTGGGTTTAACTAACCAGCTCAACATCTTCTGTATATAGTTTTAATGTCAAAGCAGTGTTTTTTCAGAAACATTCTCCTATTTCAGAAAGGACCTTTTCAGTCACCAAAAATACAGTCCTTAGTAGCATTATGTGGCTTGTAATAGCTTTATTTTGAAGATTGCTTTAATACAACAGGCTGGAAGAGAACAGTGTCTGATTTTCTAATGCCTCTTCACTGGAGTGGTTTCAAGTGTCTGAAACAAACCAGTCTAAAAATCCAATTCCACTACAACCATAGAACAAATAAGAACAAATCTGATTTCTCGTGTTGCAACAACACACACACTGACATCTGATGCCTCCAATAGCTCCTGCCAGGACCCATCTTTACAGAACGATGACATTAAATTCACAGCTTCAGCTTGGGGGCTGAATGCCACACCATGCTCTGATGGCTCTAGAATTGAGGGAGGTCTGTTCTTTTGGGAGGCTCAGGTGAAAGCAAGAAACTTAGCTGAACTTGTCTCTTGACCAGTGTATCTGAGACTTGTTTTCCTCTCTTTCAATGGTTTTTGTTTCCCCCTTGCATATATATCAGGTATTTTATCATTTGTCTTGTAAAGCAAAAACCTGTCTGCACCTATGAGTCCAGCTTGCTGCTTACCCAGGGACAGAGCAAGTGGGACTTTTTGGCATAAAGATGTCACAGAATCTTTCAGGTTGGAAAAGGCCCTTTGACAGAATCCAACCATTAACCCAGCACTGCCAGTATCCGCTATCCCGTCTGTCCCTGCCCCTCCATCCCTTGTCCCCAGTCCCTCTGCAGCTCTTCTGGAGCCCCTTCAGGCCCTGGAAGGGGCTCTGAGCTCTCCCTGGAGCCTTCTCTTCTCCAGGTGAACATTCCCAGCTTTTCCAGCCTGGTTCCAGAGGGACTCCAGCCCTGGGAGCTGGTCCAGGGACTCCTCTGGACTCTCTCCAGCAGTTCCACATCCCTCCTATATGGGAGACTCTCAGCTGCCACGCCCCAAGTTCTCAACAAAA
Organism: Onychostruthus taczanowskii; assembly: GCF_017590055.1. Classification (NCBI taxonomy): domain Eukaryota; kingdom Metazoa; phylum Chordata; class Aves; order Passeriformes; family Passeridae; genus Onychostruthus; species Onychostruthus taczanowskii. The sequence continues at coordinate 754,699 of NW_024498818.1, forward strand.
GCATTAAATTTTTAATGCATCAAACTCCCCTGCCATGACCATGGCATGAGCACCCACAGCCCCTCTGCAGGCACAGGGATATTCATTAGCAGTGGTTTCTCTCCCAGAAAAAGCCCAACAGGTCTCAGGTTTCACACCACAAGGGGAATTCTGAGCACACCTTTCTGCATGGAAGGGCACAGCACACAAATCATTCTCCTGGGATGTGGATCTGGGCTGGGGCTGGGTATTCTATTTTTGGAGCAATACTGGAATGTTTCCAAGACCACCGTGACACAATCACTGCACCATGGGTGGTAAACAAGTCCCCACTACTGCTCAGCCCTTCCTGCACTGCTTGCTGAGCATTCTTTCACCACTGCCTGTATTACAAGGGTTCTTGGCATGCTGTCACCTCATCCTTGCACCCCTTGGAATACACACATGGGAAAGGCAAACCAGCCCTTAGCCCACTGCACAGCTCCCACCCACTGGGTGGAATCCACAGACACCTCAAGGTGAGAAATTACCTGGTGAGACAACACTGCCGAACCAGCAGCTGCAGTGGGTAGCACAGGATTTAAACCTTCTGTAAGCATACCACCTAGGTCTATAAAATGTTAGGTATTATTAAAGCTTTTAAGGCATTTGGTACTGCCAAAATCAAATCACAGTGTTTCTCTGCCTGAGCCTTACCTGCAGATACCTTACCAGCTGCAGTTGTGTTAGGACTACTCAAGATTTTTATGCAGCAATTTAAACTCGTGCCCAGAAACCAGGTCTGGAACAAGCAGAGCTCCTGCACCTTCAGCAGTAAATGGATGTTCTCTACCCAAGCAGCAAAGTCTTGTATCAAAGATCTTAAACAAAAGTTAATACTAGAATAATTAACACTCTAATTATGAGTGTTGGAATTATAGTGAAGACCAAACATGGCCTTGAGTTTATTTCAATGCTGGCACTGTTTTTTCCTCTAAAATTCACATCTTCATTTAGGAGAAAGTAAAGGCAATTCACCATCAGTTGCACAAAATGCTGTATTTTATTAACTAAATAAAAAAGTACAGTTAAATTCACACAAAATGTTCAATATAAGCAATACTTAACATGTTTATAAGCTAGGACTGTGTCTGATTTGCAATTTAAATAGTGGCTGGTGTGAGCACAGCACATTAATGCTGCAAGGTGCTCAGAACTGACATCATACTACCCCACAGAACAGTGCCCAGCTGGAGCCCTACCAGAACTACTGCGGTGGTGCACTGCAATCACATCAAAAACATGGACTGATTTTTAACAATTCCATGTGAAACCACACCACCATTTTTAACTGGAAACTTCCCTCCTGCAGCACTGTAAATAATGCACCACTGAGAACTGGGAGTGCCCATGCCTGGTGAGAAAGCACCAGCTTTCAGGGGAACTGGAATCTCATACTTTTGGGGAAAGAAAACTGGAGTTTTTCCACTTGAAATGCACCAAGCCAAAGGAAGATGTATTTCAGCTCCCTGTGAGCACACAGTACCAGTACTGTGATATCCAGCTCACACCACCGCCACCCTAACCTCAGGGGCCTCCAGCTCACTCTGGAAGGAGCTGCCTTCCCAGCACAGCCTCTTACTTACCACAGCCCAGTGTCTCCAAAGTGGCATGTGCAGCCCCAATGTCACCATGCTGCATTCCAGCCAGCATTCCTACACTTCCACTGGGAACCAAATCTGCTAAGACACAGTTTTCATTAAGCCCCAGTAAGCTTAGAAATTCCTTGTCCTTTCTCTCCATGTCCCAAAGCTTCAGTTTGCAGGCTGGAGCCCAAAAGGTCCTGGTGTTATAACAAAGCCCTAAGAAAGGCAGCAGGTTGTATAGTTACCTCCTTGTGAGCAAAATCCCTGCCCTAAAACTATGCAACCTACTACCTCTTCCTAGGAGCCCCACGCTTCCTCTGTGCAGTTCTTCACTCTCTGCAGGGCTTTAGCTCCCCAGCTGCTCTGCTCTTCTGCCCTGGCTGGGCACACACTCCGAGGTGACACTGCAGCACTGACAAACAGTGGCTCGCTGCCTGTAACACTCACCAATGGCTCCATTTTCACTCTCCCTAAGCTGAACTTCCCATCCCAAAAAGCATTTATTTCTGTGGGGTTTTTTGTTACTACAGCAAGCTGCTTGCTGGGCATGCTAGCACAGAACCAGTTACCAGACTGGGTACACCAAGCACAGCAGGAGGAAAGAGAATGCAATAAACTTTACAAGTCTTTTTATAGAAACAATACCACCTCAGAGAAAAGTTCCGGCTCTTGGATGCTCAAACTCCATAGTTTCACAAAACCCCAGAAAGGTGAGTAGTCATTTTTGGCCAAAATTGGCCAACACTTAAATTTTGCATTAGATCTGGAAAAGCTGCAGAAAAACATGCAGACTTAATCAAGGGTAATTTTAAGTTTTTCCTCCAACTTCTGTCATGGAGCTTGAATGCATTATGGAAATTGGGGTGCCCAAAGAGTTTAAGTCACAATGTACAAGCTTGAGCTCCCTGTATTTCATGTTCTTCTAAGTGGCTTGGAATTGCTTCCCTCTGTGGAGTGTTCTACCCTCTACCTAAAGAATAGGCATTTTCCATTCCCAGCCAGCACTATGCCACTCAACTTGGGAGCAAAGTTATGTTAAGTCAAGGATATTCTGTGGGGGCTGTACCACTTACAATGACTGTCAGTCCTGTAGATTCTGGCACTGCTGCTTTCCAACCCTGAATTCATCTGGTTTCACTTCCACAAGTGTTTTTAGCCCAGTACTGGCTGCAAGGGAGCGCAGTTTGTTTTACTCCTCAGGGAAGGCAATAGATTGTATAGTTATCTCCTGAACAGGGTAAAATAACTACCCTACAACTATACAATCTACTACCTCACTCTGACAGAGAAGCACAGACTTCAGCAAGAGCTCAGCAGCCAACCTCAGTTTCATTCTGAAGGATGTTTGATACAACACCCCAACAACTGGAACACCAAGAATCTGTATTTGATTACCCCACCATACACATACAGGAAAAATCTGTTCTTAACCTTTTACTCATTAGGGCAGAAAAATTAATGCAAAATGAAACCTAGCTTTTCCAAGAACTAGAAAAATCTAAACACAATTCCCACAGCTGTTACACAAGTATTTTGTCCTGTCATAAGCATTACAAGTAGATAAGTTCAGCAAAATCTGACATTGAGCTTAAAACTGAAAAGCTTCCATTGTCGATTATCTGCTGCTTTAGGAAAGACAGTAGATTGTATAGTTATCTCCCAGTGGTGGGTATGACCCTAAAACTATACAACCTACTACCTCATCCCACAGTGCAGGCATCTTCAGAGCTGGGGCAGGATTGCTGCTTCAGTCAAGACAAGTCAGGCTAGCTGCAGACAGCATTTATAATACCACAGAGAAAGCCTTCCCCTTGGTCCCCCTAGTCACAGAAGGAAGTTATTTTAAAAATAAGGCTTCCATATTTCAAAATTTTACCAAATGCCTGGGTCTTAAGTAAGCAAGCTGTAGCAGTCACAGCAACAACAGTCATTAAGTTTCTGTAGAATTACCAGTCGTGTTCCACAGGTGTCATTCTCACCTGAAATCAGAAGAAAAGGCTCTCAGCAACACTGTAGGCACATATACATTTCTTCCTCTTTAGAACTTAAAAATGATGCAATCTAGGACCACAGCTATGTGACTGATTTATACAGATCAGATTGAGGCCCTAATATTTGTAATCCTGATTGAAAAATAATATTACATAGAGTGACCTTTTCACCTATTGCACCAATAGCTAAAGAAAAAAAAAAAAAAAAAAAAGGTCACGCACTGTCCAAAGTACTGCTTGGAGCTTTTTCTGCTAGTCTTAAATTACGTTAAGCCTTGTGCACAGGAATTTTTTTATTAGAAGCAAAACTCAATAAGATTATGGCCTCTATCCTGACATTTTGTTAAACTGCCTTACCAAAAGGCCACTGAAAAGACATGTTTTCCCATCAGAAAGAAGTCTGAGTTTCTCTAACTGCCTCTGATGTAACTTTAAAGCCAATTTCCACATTAACATAGCTCACCATCATCTTTGAATACTGAAATGAAAACACTTGCCAGACAGATGTGTGACTCAGAATTACCTTCGTAGCAAGGGCAGCTCGAGAACAGGGCTGGAAAGGAAAACGATTGTTTGTCCAGGTAGTTTATACAATAGCCAAAAAGGTTTCGAGAAAAGCAGTTTTTAAAACTCTAAATACATTTTACTAGTACTTGATCCCAGTTGCAGTTTTCAGCCCACTCTCCAAACAAAGCCTGCACAGAACAAGAACACCCTCATGCCCGCTGGTGTCCTTGCCAAGCACACAGCGCGTGATCCCGTGCACTCACACAAAGGGATGACGTTATTCCTTGGACAGACACAAAATCAAATTACTTTCCAGCCCCCCAGTGCCTTACTACAGAATCCTTTATACAAACAGTGATGACAAATTCGTGTGAATCAGCCTTAAAATCTCACTTGTAATTGGTATAAATCCCATTATGTGCTTTTGCTAACTTACACATCTACCAGAAAAATAAACCTTAGTGTGGACACAAGTACTTGGTCCTGATGCCCAAAGCAGGAATAAATCAGAACAGCAGCTCTGGGCCAGAGTCAAACCTTTATAGAGCACTGGCCTCCATTGCATCCTTTTAAATAGTTCTGGCAGAGCTGACATTCCTTTCAGCTCCCTGCTCCTGCATCCCAGACTTCAGCAGCTGAACAGAATCCCTGTGAATTCCCATTCTTCAGGGGGAAAGGCAGCCTGGCCTGGAGCTGAGCTGCACAGCACCAACTCTGCACCTTCAGCTGGATAGTGACCCCACAAAGTAAATGAAGTCCCACACTCAGTGTCTGAAGGTGATGGTTCTGTGATGTACTGAAAACGCTTGAAGCACACTGAAAACCTGAATGGGTGTTACACACCTGTTTAAATATTAGAAAATGTAAGGCAATACTTCTGCATTTCTTTTTAAAATTAAGGCTGAAAGACACAAGGATTACAATAAACCAGAAATTGATCTGTTTTATTTCTCCACCTTTAGACAAAGCTCAGTTGCAAACGTAACCAACCTAACATGTATCATATAACTTTTATTTTTAGTATTCTGCTTTACATTAGTCCTGCATTTTGGGGCATTTTTAACTTGTGGATTATTTCTAACAGTCTTTCCAAGATGCATCACCCAGGGTGCCATATTCTTGGACAGGTGAGATCTGCCAGGTCCCCTTGGGGGCCTGCTGTGGGCTGCTTCTCTCATACCATGCATCAGGGGGTTCTGGCACCCACAGCAGCAGGGAAGCCTGACAAATTATCCTGCTGGCACAGCCTCTACTGAGCTGGTGTGTTCTCATCCCCAGCGAATCCAGAGCCAGGAGCTCCCTGCTGCTGATGTCACCGTGCTGCTGATGTCACACAAGTGCAGCACAGGAGCTCAGGGTCATGCACCTGCACATTCACTCTTTCAGCACAACACACTGTGAAAGACAAGCTTTAAACAATCTCTGAGCCATCTGCCTTTCCCTGTTAAAAAAGCCAGGTTCCCAAGGGCTGCTTTTCCTTCCAGCACGTGTTTAAAATCCCCAGAGCTCTGCAAGGGGACAAACTGACTCTAACTGTGGAGCTGGATGATCTCAGCAGCCGCAGCTCCCAAGGCTGCAGCTCTGGCTGCACAGCTCCCACCACACGATGGAGCTCCGGGATTTACACAACAGCTCCAACACCAGTTCTTCAGTTGTATCCCTGGATTCCAGCAGCACTCCCTGCACTGAAGCCACACTTCCTGAATCCCAGGAGCTTGCTGAGTGAACATGTACTACCTTCTCCAGCTGTGCTGAGCATCCCAAGTGACTGATGCAGGCTCCCGCCTCAAATGTGCTCGTTCCATGGGGGTTTTGTGTGACTGGAGTGCACAACAGGAAGAAAGGGAGCAGCACAATTAATATAAACTTCATTATTGCTGATACCACTTCCCCTCCCTCCACTCACCCACCCCTGCACTGCCTGTCGTCACATGCAACAGGCACATCTCAGCTGCTCTTCCCAAAACAAGCTCAGGAAAATCAGACAGTGACTGACACAAAACTTTCAGCATAAACTAAAAATGTTTCCTCTTCCATATTCAGTTTTGGATTGTACCTTCCTTTGTCTTAACGTGTTAATCTGAAGGTAACATCTCCCAGCTCAAGCCCAGGCACCTCTTCTTCCCCTACGCAGACCCAAAGTCGAAACATTTAATAAACCTCCTTTTGGACCTGCCAGCCCACAGAGCAGCAATACACTGGATCAAGAGTAAATCACACTAGAAAGCTGCTCTGAACTGAGAAATTATACTGAGGAGAAAAGGAGAACAAGCAGTTCCAGCACAAAAAAATGCACAGATGTGCTCTTGGGCAGCACCACAGTCCACACCCCCAGACAGAAATACATGTCCACAAGGGTATTTTTGGGAATTTTTTATACAACATTAAGATTAATAGTACTGACTGCTACCAATAATGCCTTTATCTACTGTCTCAACTGGAAATACAAGGTTTTTTCCCAAAATCTCTACCCCACTTGCATTTAATTAACACAGTGCAATCTGGCTTTAAGCAATTATCACAAGACTGCTGTTGTGCTACATTTTCAATTAGTGTGTTTGGTTTCAATTGGTTTCAATTTATTTTTCTCACCATATAGTTATAGATGGAATATGAATATCCAGAAACCATGGCCTGAGAGAAATGGCACATCACCACTGCCCATTCAAGCACAGAGTGAAGCCCATCTCCTGCAGAAAAGTCTGTGAGCACAATTAATGATTTCTGCTATGAACACAGAAGACAAATCCTGGCCTCTCTCTCTACACACACTTGATTCTATAGCAATAGTACTCAACTCTTTGCATCCAAGTGATGCATGTGCCACAGCATTGCACAGTGCTGCTGGAAACCTCAGGAAGGCCTGAGAATGACTACACCAAAATGGGCACATTTTCTACTCCTCTTTGAGTACTGCTCTCTCAGAACACAGAGAGTGAGATCTTTACAAATAAATAAATAAATGTACACTTCAGCCTCAAACATTACAAAGGCCTCAGTGCCCTTCTCAAAGGAAAACATCAGTCTGGTTATCTGGCCCTGCTTCAAACATAAATGTCTGTGTACATATATACACATACATATATGAAATACACAACTGTGTATGTATTCACTAGATTTACATCTCCTAGAATGTGCTAGGAGCAAGGAGGCTTTTTCTGCAAAAAGTTTACAAATTATAACAATTACACAAGTTCAGCAAGAAAGTTAGTGCACAAAAATATTTCAAGAATGCTGTGTTACGTTATTAATTGGCAATATAAACAAACATCTATTACCCTCTCTAAGTCCTGGGAGCCTTTCACTATTTGCAAATGAACTGATGTTTTCCACCACTAAACCAGAAGAAAACAGAGAAGACATTCATCAAAAGGAAAGTGAAGTAGGGATACAGCTCATTGCAGCAGGAAAACAAAGCAAGTTGAACTCATGTTTTATCTAAATTTCCTTTAGACTAAGGAAGCACTAAATCTCCAGTATCAGTATGCAAAATAATTTCCTAGCACGACCTATGTGATTTGAGGTTGCACTTAAGATACACAGAGGACAGCTTGGGAAAAACTCAGTGAAAAAAAATCACAGCCAGCAAATTTCCATTAAAAATATCACAATACAGCTATTTACTCATGAGGCTAACAATCATAGGGAAAAAACCCCTCATTAGCCCATTACTGCATGTTGGCTGCAGCAAGTTTCAACCTCCAGTGCAAAAAACTTCTTGGAAGTTCAGACTATTAAACATCTGAGTGTTTCTGTGCACAGAACTGACCAAACTTGACAACAGAAGCCACCACAAACTGTTTGGTGAGGCCCCTGGCAGCTGGGGATGTTTGAAGATGCCCTGCTTCCTAAATATTATTTAAGTTATTGCTTTTGAAGGGACAGATTGATTTTCTCAAAAATTCTGTGATGGATTCAATTTGCCCACTGCTGCTACTGAGCATTGTTCCTGTGTACAATTTGAATGGGAGCACGTTTTCCCTACCAATTAAGCACTTCAGTCACAAAACTACCTGCGCAAAGCAGTACAGACAGAGAGCAGCACCAACAATTTGGGAAAGGCACATCACTAAACAAGGATTATCCCAACCTTGACCATCAGGTTGAGTTTTTACTCCTCAAATAAATCACACAATTATTATGGTTGGAAGGGACCTCTGGAAATCATCCAGTCCAACCCCCTGCCAAGGCAGGGTCACTCAGAGCAGGTGACAGAGGAATACATCCAAGTGGGTTTGGAATGTCTCCAGAGAGGAGTCTGGAGATGTCTCCACGCCCTCCCTGGGCAGCCTCTTTCAGTATTCTGCCACTCTCATGGAAAGTTGTAATGTAAAATCATAAAACCACAATCTGATGGGGTAAAACCTCCATCTAAAACTGACTGAGCCGTGATAGAATAAAATCACCAGCTGCAGCGTGCCAGGGCCGGACCCTGCTCTGTGCCACCACCAGCCCTGCAAGGGAACCCCCATGCGCCGAGCCCTGAGCCGGCCCGGGGGCTGAGCGGCCCATGCCAAAGGCAAGAGCCACGCCTGCAATGCCCAGAGGCCAGCCACAGCCGCGGACACCAACTGCAAGTACGTGTTACACCAGGGCACCTCTGCTCCATCGGGGTGCCGCTGCTCAGGTGCGCAGCCAGCCCCGAGCACGCCGTGACCGCCTTGGCTGCGATGTGCCCGTGTCACCCCACCCGCTGCCGGGCAGGGCCGCGCTGCTCCCGTGCCGCAGCTCCCGACCCACTTGCAGGACAGGCCGCTCATGAGGAAGCGGCGGGCGCCGCCGGGGGCCGTGGGCCCGGGAAGGCGCAGCCCCACGCCAGGTAACGGTGTCCGCTACAAACGACAGCCCCGCGCAGCCCCGTGCCCCCAACAGGGACTGGGCCGGCAAGGCACTTCCACCTACTTTCTAAGGGATTTTCTCCACCTTTCGCCCCTCGGTCCGAGCTCAGCCCCCACTGCCGCCCTCTCGCTGCCCTGGCAGGGCTGAGCCCCCCCCGGCCCCGGTACCAGGGGGGCTCCCCCGGCCAAGGTCCCCCCGGCCCCGGCAGTGACGTACCTGGCGCCGGAGGCTCCCGGGGGCGGCACTTCCGGACCTTCCAGTGAGCCTGGAGGAGAGCGGGGAAGAACGAGGGGAAAAGGCATCGGTGAGGGGAACAAGGACAATGAACCGGGCCCACGGCAGAGGCGGCGGAGAGGCCGGGCCGAGGCCCCGCGCCCGCCCGTACGGGCCCCTCGGCTCAGTCCCTCCGCCCCCACCCTTCCCCCGGCGCTCCCCAACCCCACGGCCGCTCCCGCGCTCCCCCGGCCCCACGGCTGCCGTCCGACCCCACCGCCCCGGTACTTGCGGGACCCGGATGAAGTCGCGGCCGCTGCGGCCGCCGCTCCCGCGGCACCACGGGAAGGGCGCCGCGCCCCGCCCGCCGCAGCCGCCGCCCGCCCGTCAATCACCCGCCGCCTCCCGCGCCCATTGGCTGTGGGGCCGTAAAGTCCCGCCCCCGCCCGGGAATCTAGCTCTTCATTGGTCAACTATGAATAGGGCCACGCCCCCTCCGCCATTTATTTCGGGCGCGTTACACAGCGGTCCCGTAATGGCGCTCCCGGCGGCCGCGGGTCGCGCCTGCCTTTCCCCGCCTCCACCTCGGCCCTGCCCTGCCGGGCGTAGGACCCCGCGGCCCGGCTCAGTCCTGCCTTGCCCTGCCCTGCCGGGGGTGAGCCCTGCGGCCTGGCCCGGCCCTGCCCGTGTCTGCCCCGCGCCCCTCGGGCGTTGGGTGCGGCATTAGCACCATTACCGGGCTCGGGGGCCTTGGGCCCCGTGGCCCATCGCACAGAATCGTGGAATCATCAAGGGTGAAAGAGCCCTTTAATGTCACCCAGCACTGACTGTGTGACCCCTAAAGCGCCCAGCGCCACACGCAGACACCTTTGGCACACCGCCATGGATGGTGACTCCGCCACTGCCCTGAGCAGCCAGCCCCTCCAATGCCCGACCACCTGAACAGCGAAAACATTTTTCTAATATCTAATCTGAATCTCCTCTGTCTCAGCTCAAGGCCATTTCCTGTGATCCTCTCACTGCAGGCACACCACCACCTCACCAGGGTCCAAATAACCTTTTCTGGTTGTACTCCTGATTGATTTTTGCAGCTTTTGGGGCATGCACCGGGTCTGCAGGGAGCATCAGCCTTTCAGAAGAGAAGTGGTCCTTCAGCTCCTTAGTGTGTCTGCTCAGGTGGATTCATAAAAGTCCTTCAGCTCCTTAGTGTGCCTGCTCATCAGGACTCATAAAAGCTCAGGGACAGAAAGGCCATGTTTAAAATTGAACTTCAAACATAGCACTTGTTTTCAATTTTCACAAGATTTTTGGGATAGGTCTTGATTCTAATAAATAAAAGTATTGGCTATAATAATATAGTATTTATAATCTCTCCAGTGAGCCTTCAATTAGATTATTATATATATATCTATATATAATGATATTCAGTGTCAAATATTGAAGTAAATAAAACTCTGAATTCACTACGTATTCTTGTCAGAATTTTTTTCTTTTGAGTAATTTTTTTAATAATGAAACTTATCAGTTCTTAACAATTTTTTTTTTTTTGATTACGTATATAGAGTTGGAATGATGAAGTTTATGTGTGTCTGGTGTCTTGCTTCAGAAGTAGTACTTTTTAGCCCAGATTCAGGAAGGTAACGTGTGTCTTGGTGGTGGTCATGAGAGCAATGAACATACTAAACAATGACCCAGCTGCTGACTGGGTAAGGCAGATGCTTTGCACGTTGTTCAAACTAAATCATGACACCTTCACAGCTAAAATGCAGTTTTTAATCTTGTGCAGGTAAAACTTTATGAAGTCAATCCGCCCGTCTGCTGTAGTGCGTGTTCTCTGTAATGTCGAGTGTATTTTGCGCGCTGTTCCGAGCGCAGGGTGAGGAGCTGCCCGCCCGGCGGCTGCTGCACTTCCCCCGAAGCTCACGAGATGGGGCGGGAGGCCCGAAGGAGCGCGGCCCGGAGCGCTCCGGGCTCTGCGCTACCGCCCACGGCCGTGCTCGCCCCGACACCGCTCGGCAGCTCGCTGCCTCTCCGGCACAACTGACTAGGAGGAATTATCGCATGGTGTTTGCCAGGAGTGCTGCTCGGAAAAGGGCAGATGTGTCTCCTTTCAGTCATAACTTTGGAATAAACTCCTGTATCTTAATGCTATTTTTTAAAATAACTTTGGCATGTAAGGACTTTGTGAGGTATTCATGAACAGCTATGATTTCTAATAAATACATTTTTGACTTAGTAGGGAGTTAGCACTTATAGGATAGAACGTGTGCAGATTTCTAAAATGAAAAGAGACAGAGAAAAATTCACAGCAAGTTTATGTTTTCTGCACGTTCTTTAAAGATTTGGCATGACTGTCTTTTCTCCTGGGTGCAGATTTTTTCAAGCTCAAATTTAAATCTCTCCAGTGAGCCTTCAATTAGATTATTTGCTAACAAGCTAACAGGTTCCTCCATCCCTCAAATAAATGATCTACAAAGGAAATAATAAGTAAAATAGTTTGAGTGATGCAGGAACACCTTATTTCACTGATAAATCAGTGTAATGTAGAAAAACACTTTGCTGTAAGGCTTGAGTAGTTATCAAGGCCGTATTATTTGGGTGCTGCTTTTAGCCAGGGGTACAGAAACCATGTAAGTCATTCCTCATTTATTTTAAATACATAATGTGTTGAACACAGCTAGGAAATTAGAGTGAATGGATTAATGACTGAAAAAACCCAGTAACTGGACAGGTTTAATCACGAAGAGCTGGATGAGGCTGCCTGTGTCCACACACACTGATCAGACATTGCTTTTAGGGATGACAGGGCCTGATTGTCGTGTCAGTCATGCCCCAAAACCCAGCACTGAGCACACAGCACACACTCAGTGTTGTGTGGAAGGACTGGTGCTGCCTTCAATAGTAGGAATCACCAACATGAGTTGAATTTTGGACTTGACAATGCTATTGCATGTAGAACCATGAAATGTCTCACTTATCCAATGCCGTATAACTCAGTTCTTGTTTAAAAACAAAAAAAAATAACAAGAAAAAAACAACCAAAGAGTGAAAGATTGGATGCAGTTACCTGGCAGGACATGCTCTCCTCAGTGGGAGGGTACCTCTTGAGATCAATTCCACACAATCCTGCCCCAGCCTGAAGGTCACAGCAGGACTCTGAGGTCACAGCAGGACTCTGAAGTCACAGCAGGGCTCTGGGGTCACAGCAGGCTGAGGTCACAGCAGGCCCTGAGGTCCCAGAGGTCCCAGAGCCCACAGCCCCATTTCCTGTTCCTCTCCCAGAATATTACACAGAGCCTGCAAAGAGGGTGGAGAGTGACCAGGAGCCAGCCCAGAGCTGCCCAGGCCCCTGTGCAGCTTTGGCCATGTCCATTCACATCTGGCTCCCATGGCCTCACCCAATGCCCTTGCAGAGCCCAGTTCCCTAAGGCAGAAGGGGATGCCAGCACACTATGAATTACAGAATCACAGAATCACTGGGTTGGAAGAGACCATCAAGATCATCAAGTCCAACCCACCACTAACACCTCAATTACACTATGGCATGGAGTGCCACTTCCAGTGTTTTTTAAAACACATGCAGGAATGATGACTCCACCACATCCCCGGGCAAACCATTCCAGTACTTTACCACCCTTTCTGTAAAAAACTTTTTCCTAATATCCAGCGTATATTTCCCTTGGCAAGCTTAGGAATGTGTCCTCTTGTTCTGTCAGCTGCTACAATGGAAATGATTCTGATCTGTCCTCCCTTGTAGACTGGGATGCTGGAAATATTTTTCTGGCACCTTGGCTGGAAGATAGTTTGGATCCAGGTAAGATATCTATATTTTCCCTAGAGTATTGATTGACAACCTGGCAAGAGCCAGGTGATAGAAGCTTCTGTGGTTGTTGTGTTACAGATGGGTCTCCCGAGGGGAATTTTCCAGCTTCTGGGCTGGATGCTGCCCGCAAGGCCAGCTCCCATCACAGGGGTGAGTAGTGTGTCCCTGCTGACCCCACAGGCTGAGCCCTGCTTTTGTGGAATCATTCCTGGGAAATGGAAATATTTTCTCTTAAGGTCCTACAAAAGGAAAGACCCAAGCTAAAGGAGAAAATAAATCCCTGAAGCCTTCTGAAATTCTGGACCAGATGCTGAGTGATCTGGAGAGACACCCTGGTGGGTGCATTTTCCCTCATGCTTCCCCTGGGACTCAGCAGCCGGGGGCTTTGGCTGCACATCTGGACTCGCCGTGCCCGGCACAGCGGGAAGGCATCCATGGCAGCCTCGCTGCCCCGCTGCTGCTTTCACGCCCTGCGGGGCTGTTTCCCAGCCTGGCCTGGCTGCAGCTTCTGCCAGCCTCTGCAGGAAGGCATTTGGCATCAGCTGACAGGCAGCCCCAGGTGCACCACGGGCCATGCCCACCTTCAGATCCCCTGCAATTTCCCAGTCTCCAGGCAGATCAGATGTCGGGGCTGTTTGGAGGGGGAAGGGTTTTAGGGAGAGACCCCAAAGCCCATCTGATTTCCTGAAGCCTATCCATGACTTTCACAAGCACTGCCTCCTGAAGATGGCACCTCTCCAATGGGAAACAGCTCAATCTGATCCAGCTGTCCCTCTTCCTTTCTTCAGAAATGAAAGGAGAGCCTGTGCAGAAGGAAGCATTTCCTGAAGGAAGCAATGGCTCCATGCCAGCCCCTACTGAAGGAAGGGAGGCGATGCCAGGCACAGGCACAGAAGGTAATTGCTCTGCCTCTGGGCCTGAGCCCTGCTGAGCCTTGAGCTGCCCTCTCTGCTGCTTGGCAGTGTGGGCACAGCCCGGACAAGACTGGCACAGCCCAGGGGAATTATCCCGAGCAGGCTCCGGGCACTCGGGTACTGAGCAGTCCTGCTGGGATCCCTCCGCGGGAGACATGTCCCGAAACCTGGGAGGGATAGCGGTGGCACTGCCTGCTGCAGTTTTCCCCGCACTTTAGGGAGGATTTCCTCTGTGTGTGAGGGAGAGAGCCCCAGGGCCCTGCACTGCTCCAGCCGCCCCTCCCAGGGATGTTGCTCAGGGCAGGGAAAGAGTGTGGAGAGTGACCAGAGCCAGCCCAGAGCTGCCCAGGCCCCTGTGCAGCTTTGGCCATGTCCATTCACATTTGGCTCCCACAGCCTTACCCGACGCCCTTGCAGTGCCCAGTTGTCTAATACAGAAGGGAATCCCAGCATGCCGTGCAATTGGCTGTGATCTGTGCTCCCTTCTAGATTGGGATCCTGATATGGATTATTTGGAAGTCCTGGCCCATAACCATTTTAAGCCCTTGGAAGATGCCGAAGGCAAGTTCAGTGTGACTTTCCTGACAGAATAATCAGTGTCCATGTGGCAAGAGCTCACTCATGCTACGTTTCCCTTTAACATAATCTCAGGGTTAAAGGAATCTGGAAATATTCCCCTGCTCCCTTCTGAAGCCCTGAGGGATCCCACAGGATTGCTGTCAGTGGGAGGAAGGAACATTTATCTTTCAATCTTCCTACCCTGTGTAATGCCACTGTGTCCTTTCATGTGCTCTGTTGCAGCCACCAAGAAGGGCAGAGAGGGAAGGGGCAGGGCCCAGGGCTGTGCCCCGGGGCTGACCCTTTCACAGCTCCTTTGCCAGCCCCAGGGAGCCTGAGCTGCTCCTGCTGCCACTGCCAAGCCCTGTCCCTGCCCGGGGCTGGGTTTAGAGCTGCTGGCATCTCCAGGGAGTCCTTTTTGCCCCGACTGCCCTGCAAGGGGCTCCTTCCATCCCAGCGTGGGGCCACTGCAGGCACGAGGCCCCCCTGCCCCTGCTCCCGAGTGGAAGGCAGAGCTGAGGGAGTGCCTTGGAGGGCACCAATCACCCAGGTGCCCTCACTGCCACTCGGGCCTGATGGAGAATCTTCAGCAGGGTCACAGTAGCTGTTCTGTCCTGCCTTTCTTTGCAGCTAACCCAGTTGATGAAAGTGATCTGGCTTCCCAACCCACATCCAAGACTGAGCCTCTGGGAGATGCTGAGGGTAGGTCAAGGCCTTTCCCCCCGGGAGAGCTGCCAGCTCAGAGCCCAAAGCTTGGCCAGGGGGGCATCGCTGCAGGTGCCAGCACAGAACCAGGCACGTGTGTGCCTCATCCTAAGCGTTCCCCTCACAACTTCTGCTCAGCACTACCAGTTGTTTGGAAGAGGGAGTGCCGTGGCCCAGCCACAAAAGCCCAGATAATTTGTGGATCTTACCCTCATTTCTGATTAGCCCGTACCCACCGTGCTGCCGCTCAGCAGTGCAGCACAGCGCAGGCTCACGCTCCCCATTCTTCCCACAGATGCAGCCGGCACCACAACACGTGTTCCTGATGGCCAGAAGGGCCTCAGAAGCGGTTTGTGTCAGGGAACTCGCTGTTTGCTAGAGTTAATGGCCATTGTGGCTGGCGGGGAGCTTGTCTTCATCTTGTGCTGCTTTGGAATCTGGTATTGCTGGAAGAGAAAACGGTGAGTGTTTTCTTGCTCTCCCCATCAAACAGCTTCTTATACAAATCTAATGCAGACAGGAAACATTCCCAGCGAGGCTGCAGTGGAGTTGTGGCCAGTCCATGATTGTATAAATAACTCTGCTGAGGGTTCAGCTGCTGCCCAGGGCTTGCATTGACCTCTCAGTTGCTGGGCCTTGTTCTGGGGGGCTGCTGGGGCTGCAGCCAGGGCTGGCTCCCACTGAGGCTGCCTGGCCAAGAGCAGCCCCAGGGGCACAGGGCAGAGGCAGAGCAAGGTGGGGAGGAGAAAGAGCAGGGCCGAGATTGCCCTTGAAAGGCAGAGGCGCTCTGGGGCCCGCTCCTGGCCAGGGGCCCTGCCCAGAGCCGTCCCCTGCTCGCCGGGGCCTTGAGGGGCAGCTGTCCAGCTGGGCCCAGCTGTGCCAGCAGCTCCAGCCGTGCTGGGGAGCCTTGCCAGCTCTGGGCCCTGCTGTGCAGGAGGGTCCCTGTGTGCCACTGGCAGCTGGGGCCTCAGCCTCCTCCTCTCTTTGCAGGCACCACCTTGAAGAAAAGCTGAAAGCTGGTGGCTGGTCACGAGACCTCTACAACCAGAAGAGCAATAGCAGCAGCTCTGAGTCTGATGAGTTTTCATTTACACCTCCAAGCTCTGCGGTACTTTGAGGCCACAGGCCCGGCCGTCCCATGAAGGGCCGAAGGTGAAAGCCCTAGGAAAGGATTTGGAAGTGCTCAACTGAGCACTATCTGAGAGCTTCCAAAATCAGCTCTTCTCTTGCAATAAAGAGATGGAGCTGTCACCCCAGTGTCTGGTGGTAGCAGCAGTAAAACCCACCCAGCACCACCACTACCTGAGCTCCATGCCCAGGAGCAGCCAT